>NC_137053.1:62825279-62915279 GCF_032717465.1 Coenobita brevimanus
CCCTTCCCTTCCCCTCCACACCTTCCCTCCCCTCTACACCTTCCCTCCCCCTCTATAACTTCCCTTCCCTTCTCCCTCCCCCTCTACACCTTCCCTCCCCTCCCCCAGCGAAAAATGAAACTCCCCAACTGTTTGTCTGTTATTTCTGTCCGCAAATGGCCTGGCTACGGAGACTACATGACCTAGAGGAGGGAACTGTCCACCAGCCGAAGGAAGGATGGGAGGGGGGCAGGAGGGGGCTAGGGGGAGAAAGAATAGGGGAAATGAGGATTAAGAAGGAGTTGGGGAGAGGAAGAAGGGGAGACCAGGAGAAAGGGGTAGGGGGGGGTACAGAAGACGAGGAGGGAAGGGGAGGATACGGAAAGATGGGTGGGGGGAGGAGGTGGACGACAGTGAAATGGGGTGCGTGGGCGGAAGAAGGGCAGAGGAAACGTAAGGCAGAGAGAGAAAGATGAGAGAAGAGCAGAGGAAAGGGGAGAGGAGACGAGAGGAAAGAAGAGGAGAGATCAGACATAAGGAGAGAAAGCACAAGCAAAATCGAGCGCCAGAAAGAAGAGGATGTACAAAGGGCGCTACACAAGAGCTCCACAGGGTATACTCACACGCAACTACTGTATATAAACGAAACCGATTATTTTTCCCTATTCCTTTGACTCTGACCGTGAGAGTGAAGATGCATGATTAAGCCCCGTAGACTTATGTTAGGCCTGGTTATAATCTAGTTAGTGCTTATGAACCTCTGTCTGTCTGTCTGCCTGCCTCTCTCTCTCTCTCTTTATTCCCCCTACCACAACCTGCCCCTTCTACATACAAGCTAAACCCCTCATGACTATGGTGTTCTAATATACTGAATAATACAAGAGGCGACATGAATAACAACAGGGTAAGAGTCGACTAAGTGGGGCTATAATATCCTAACATTACGCTGACATTCCCTTCCCTGCCGCTGATATTCCCTTCCCTGCCGCTGACACTCCCTTTCCTGCCGTCAATATTCCCTTCCCTGGCCGTGCTAATAAACGTGCGTGCTAATAACGTGCCTCTCCCTCGTGCCAATAAACACTGGTGGAGCGGGCGTCGTTAAAATATAATCCGGGATCGATTAGAGAGGCAGGAGAGGAGTGGGAGGCGTTGTGTATTGATCCCCTCGGGTATTATGCAGCTACTCCACTTTGCCCTAATCAACTACATTACCTGTCCCCCTCTCCCCAGTCCTACCCAGCTCTCGTGCCACCCCCCTTCCCCCAGCCACATCACTCCTTCCCCCACTCACACCTCCCCTACATCCCAAACACTTACAAACTCCCATCCCATTTCCATCACCCCTTCCTCAACCTCCCCACAACACGTTACATCCCAAACAATCCCTTACCCATTATCAGTCCCTTTTTCACCCATTTCCCCCTTCCCTTCGTATCACTTTCCTTTACCATATTTATTACCTATCCTTCCAGCCATTTTAAATCCTCCTGTCCATTACTGTCCCACACCACAGTCTCAAATCTATCATCCTTCACTTCACTCTTCCTCCCCAATCTCCATCCTCCTTCTCCCTCACTCATCCCCCATTTATCCTCCTCTCTCCCATTCCCATCTCCTCTCTATCCTTTCTCCCTCTGCTTCTCCCCCTTCCTCCCCATCCTCCACCCTCTTATTTTTCCCATCACAATCACCCATCCATTCTTTTCACCCCCTGTTTCTCCTTTACCAACCCGCTCTTCCATCCTCACCCCTCTCAATTCCTATCCACCCCTCCCCCTCCCCAGCAAGGCGTGACCTCCTCCCTCTATCCCCCCTCCCCCCAAACACACACACAATGGCAGGCACGCTTCCTCTCTCTCTCTCAGCGCGCACACCAACACAAACACAGCCGCGGACAGGGTACAAATGGATGCACAAACACACACTAACACGCCTATATCCGTTTGTCCCAGCACCACCAATGGATTTACAGTTTTATTTAGTTTCCCCTTTTCGTTCCCATATTTTTTTTTTTATTATCCTCTTCCCTCTTTCTCATCCTTTGTTTTTCACTTCCTAATTCATTCATGTCTTTTTCTTTCATCCATTTCACTCATTCATTTTTCTGCTTCCATTCTCATTTCTACACTTCCTTATCTCATTCACTGCTTTTCCTCTTTTCATCTCGGGCACGTCCTTGTCCGTAATTCATTTCACCTATTCATTTCATTCCTATTTTCTCTTTTCTCTTCCCTCTTCCTGTCTCGATCCGGTTCTCTCTCATCTGCACTATCTCTCTTTCCATCCTCCTTATTCATATTCTCTCTTTTCTTCCTCTTCTCTTATTTTCTCTCTCCAAATTTCCATTCATTTCTCCTCTTTCCCTCCTCTCCCAGTACTCCCTCTCTCTCTCTCTCTCTCTCTCTCTCTCTCTCCAAATTTCCACTCTTTCCTCCTCTCTTTTTCCTCATAAACGGACCCACACGCATATATCCGTATCCAAGACTCGGCTCCAGAAAGGTATTTTATTTATTCTCTCTCTCTCTCAACATACACATATCCGTTCCTCCAGCCTCGCCAACATGGTTTTTCATTTATTCATTCTTTTCTCAGTCTCTTTTTTCTATTTTTAGACTGTCTCTTGTACTTCCTCTTATACATTTGCAATCCTCTCTCCTTCCCCTGCCTCCCCCTTCCTTATTCCTTTCTTCCTTATTATTCTCTTTTCCTTCTCTTCCTCCTCACCAACATTCCACTTCTCCTTCCCTCCACCACCCTCCCCCTCCTACTCCTTCCCTTTCCTCTACCCTTCATCCACCACCTCCCTCTCCCTTTCCCTCCCTCCCTTCATGCTTCCTCCTCATCCTTCCCTTTCCTCTGTCCCCTTTTCCCTTTCCTTCCCTCCCTCGTTCAAGCTCCTCTCCCTCCACCTCCCTCTCTCTCTTTCCCTCCCTCGTCCTCCTCTTCCTCCACCTCTCTCTCCCTCCCACATGCTCCTCTTCCTCCACCTCCCTTTCCCTCCCACATGCTCCTCTTCCTCCACCTCCCTCCCCCTTTCCCTCCCACATGCTCCTCTTCCTCCACATCCCTCTCCCCCTTTCCCTGCCTCATACTCCTCTTCCTCCACCTCTCTTTCCCTTTCCCTCCCTCGTGCTCCTCTTCCCCCACCTCTCTCTCCCTCCCACATGCTCCTCTTCCTCCACCTCCCTTTCCCTCCCACATGCTCCTCTTCCTCCACCTCCCTCCCCCTTTCCCTCCCACATGCTCCTCTTCCTCCACCTCCCTCCCCCTTTCCCTCCCACATGTTCCTCTTCCTCCACCTCCCTTTCCCTCCCTCCTCCTCCTCCTCCTTCCCTCCTCTCTGCCCACCCGTCCCCCGTCTCCCAGCGGCCGGCACCTCTCCAATTAGGGTCAATTAGATCATATTGGCAGGTACATCAGGGCAGGTAAACCCAACCAACACTCAAATAATTACCAGCCACACACAAAACCCTTAACCCCATCAGGAGAAAATATAGGCCACGTGATGATGATGATGATGATGATGAAGAAAATTATGCTGGTAATGATGACTGATGACTGCTGTTTAACGACGATGATGGTGGTGGTAGTGGTGATGACGATTACGATGATGATGATGATGATGATGATGATGATGATATTCCCAGGGCTACTCCTCGGGCTGAAGGGGGTTAGGAACAAGCTCCACCAACCCCTCCATGTCCACAGAAAATCGTCTTTTTAATGGAATAAAGGCAGACGATTTTATTCAGCAGAGGATAGAGACTTTAAGAGGGGTTAAGTCCTCCCCCTCCACTCGACACGTGTGACATGGACCCGCCTGTATAGCTCCTGTCAGTGGCCTGTCTATACCTGGCAACTATCCATCTGTCTATTTACCTTGCACCAGTAGCTGTCTTAATTATACACCCATGCCTGTCTCAATCTACTGTACTGTATATATGATGTGTCTGTCTACCTGCCGCCCTCACCTTTCTCACCTGTCAACCCCTTCACACCATCATCCCTAATAGCTGGGGAGAAGAGAGGGGAGGGTGACGGAGTGTGGTGGGGTAGGGAGACGGAAGGAGGAATGAGAGGAAAAGGGGAGGGGAGACAAAAGTGGAGCAAGAGGGAGAAGGGGAGGGTAGGACAGAGGAAGGGAGCAGGGAGACAGGGAAAAGGAAGGAGAACGAAGAAGGGAAAGGGAAAGGAAGAGGAGACGAAGTGAGAGGGGAGTAGGCGAGGAGGAGGGGAAAGGGGAGAGAGAAGAGGGGAAGCTGAGGGGAGGAGAGAGGGATGTGGGGAGGTCAGGATTCATCAGGCAAGCTGTCTCCCCAAGGATCCTAACTCTATATATCACCCCATCATTCTTCCCAAGTTAATCCCAGATCTGACCCTCTCTCTTTTGATTCCTCTTCCCCCTCTCCCTCTGTCCCTTTCCTCTTCCCCCTCTCCCTCTGTTCCTTCCCGCTACCCTTCCCTTCTTCATCCTTTCCCTCCCCTCTCACTGTTCCTTCTCCCATTCCATCTTGCTTCCTTTTTACCTTGCACCTCTCCCTTCTCCCTTCCTTTTTTCCTTCCCCCTTTCATCCCTCTTTCCCTTGTTCCTTTCTTCCCTCTTCCCCTCCCCTTCCCTTTGCATCCCATCCCTCTCCTCCCTCCTCTTTCCCCCTCCTCCTAATCATCCCTCTTCCTCCTCTTTCAACCCCTGTTTCCTTCCCTTTGCTCCCCATCCCTCTTCTCCCTCCTCTTTCCCCCTCCTCCTGATCATCCCTCTTCCTTCTCTTTCAACCCCTGTTTCCTTCCCTTTGCTCCCCATCCCTCTTCTCCCTCCTCTTTCCCCCTCCTCCTGATCATCCCTCTTCCTTCTCTTTCAACCCCTGTCCTTTCCTCCTCCCCTACCTCTCTCCCTTCGTCCCCTCTCACGAAAAGATTCAGAGCAGCTGGGAAAAAAGTGAAAGAAAAAATAAAGGAAAAAATAAAATCCCTCAAAAAAAAACCCACCGACCTGTAAGGCACCATTTTATTTTTTTCTCTTATTCTTTTATTGCTTTTTCCCCCCCCCTTTTCCGAGCGTGTGTATTTGTGTGTGCTTCATTGCCTTTTTATTTCCCCTGCATTTGATGTGTGAGATTTCCAACGTGCAGAGTAGATTCCCCGTTCCCTCTCCCCTCTCCTCCCTTTCTCTCCTCTCCTCCCCTCCTCCTTTCCCCTTACTTCCTCCCTACCCCCCCTCTTCTCCCCTCAACTCACACTCACTTTTTTCCTTCCCCCCTCACTTCTTTCTGTATCCCCATTTTTTCCTCTTCTTCCTCTCCAATATTCATTCCACACTCCCCTCCTTTCCCCTCACACACACACACACATTTCCCCCACGTCCCCCTACACTCCATTCCCCCTTCACACCCCTTCCCTACTCACGCCACCCACCTCCTCTTCACCCCTTCCCTTTCCCCTTCCCACACTCGTCCCGTTTCATTCACACACTTCTCCTTTTCCTTCTTCCCCTACCCACACATTCCCCTCCATTGCCCATCCCCTGCATACTGCTCCCTTCCCTCTTCACCTCTTTCCTCCCCCCATCCATTTCCCATCCTATCCTCCTCCCCAACATACTGTTCTTCCCTTTAACCCCCTTCTTCCCCTCTACACCCTTCCCTTACACTGTCCCTATTCCCCCCCCCTCAAACCCCTTTCCTCTCCCCCTACACCTTTCCCACACTCCCCTCCCCTCACACTGCCCCCCTTCCCCCTCCCCCCGCCACTCAACGTCAAGCCGTGTTTTTATTTGCGTGGCGCTCGATGCCTGCGTCGGCCCGGGATAATTGGAGTGTATTGACAGTCATGTGGCGGCGAGGGCACACGACTGGCGGTGGCTGGGTGGTGGCAGGGAGTTGGCAGGGCGGTGGTGGTGGCAGAGGAGGCCAATGGTAGTAATGGATTGGTGGTGATGGTACGGTGGTGGTAATAAAGTACGGTGATGGTGGTAGTAATGGTGGTGGCAAGGTGGTGACGGAGGAGGATGGTGGCAGACTGGGTGATGACTAACTGGTGGCAGGGAAGTAGCAGAGGCAGGAGAGGGAGACGGTGAAAGAGCAAATACAGTTGGTGGAAGAGGCTGAGTTTTGAGTGGCAGTGGCAGAAGGTGGTGTTGGAAGAGTGTTGGCAGGGTGGTGGTGATTGATGGGGATGGTGGCAGAGGCAGACGGTGGCAGAGACAGTGGTGGCACATGGGACTGTGGCAAAGACTGGTGGCAGACTAAGTGGTGGCACAGACGGCGCCCATCAGTGATCTTTACAACCCAAGGGGACGCCACGGCCAGACAGATCATGAGAGGCCGCAACGGAGGTCATGAGAGGCCACAACGGAGGTCATACGAGGCCACAACAGAGGTCATGAGAAGTCACAACGCAGATAATGAGAGGCCACAACGGAGGTCACACGAGGCCACAACGGAGGTCATACGAGGCCACAACGGAGGTTATGAGAGGTGAAAACGCATGAAGGGCTGTGGGAAATGGCGCTGTGCTCATTAGGGTCCACTTCTACACCCGCTGTTGGTCCTACTCCAAAACTCGACCTTACTGCAATAGCACTTTGAGATCATTTTCCCTTGGCCCAAATATTCTGCCAGACAAATTCAACCTTATTGCACCATCGCTTAGAGGTCATTTTCCAGGATTCCCAACTTCTAACCAAACAAAACTCGACTCTTCTACACCTAACCTACCAGATCCTTTCCCGCAGCATCTATACCGGGCCCAATATAAACTCGCCCTATTGAACCAGCACACAGAGGTCAATATTCCACAGACCCAAACATCCAGCCAAACAGAACTAAGCCCTATTGCAGCACCACATAGAGGTTTTATTTCCGCGTCCTAAAATAACAGGACAAGCAAAACTCGACTCTACAGCATCAGTACACAGGGGTACGCTCCAGCACAAGGACAAAGAGAACCTGACCTTATTGCACCGACGCTTAGAGGTCCTTTTCCCACACCAGCACGCAAGGGAAGTGGTGGTGGTCAGAATTTCGACCTTATTGCATTACTACATAGAGGTTCTTCTCCTTTAGCCTGAACATCCGACCCAAGCAAATTAGACCTTATTGCACAAGGGCTTAGAGTCCTTTTCCTAGCGACCACAAATATTCAGCCAAGCGGTGCCAGCCAAACTCAACCCTTATACCAGCAAAACACAATGGTCCTTTTCCCTCAACTTATACATCAGGCCAAACTAGACCCTATGGCAAGAGGACACTGAGGTTTTTTTCCCATACCCTAAAATATCTCACTTGGTGTCATTCAAAACTCGACCCTATGACACCAGCACAGAGAGGTCCACTTCCCCTGACCCTAAATAATCCATCAGAGCGGTGCCAGGGAAACATGAGCTCCAGGCCGAGGGGGTAGATGGCCGTCGTTTCCCTGTCGCTGCCACGGGAAGCGACGACCGTGGCCCTCCCGGCTATGGCTCCCATCACGGAAAATTAATCTGAAAACAGCGACACGAAAAATATTATTGGTAACACACTTGTCAGGGCGGCTATGGACTGTTACCCGGCACCTTTGTTCCGGGACCGACGCGGTATTAAACTGTGCAGTCTATTGAGCTTTGCAATACCCTCCCCCCCCTCCTGCACTCTGCCCCCTGTCCCCCCTCCTGCACTCAGCCCCCTGACCCGCCCCCCATCCCTGCCTGACTCGATGTATGTTAGGGAATGCTTTTGCGTTGGTGAAGATTTGAGTGTGTGTGTGTGTGTGTGTGTGTGTGTGTGTGTGTGTGTGTGTGTGTGTGTGTGTGTGTGTGTGTGTGTGCAGGACTGGCCTTGGGGGGCTGATGCGTGTGTATGTATATGTATGTGCGAACCAGCAGATGGGCACTCTGTTTCCTGCACTGGCTCTCTTTTTCACTCTCTATCTCTCTCACTCACTCACTCCCTCAGCTGCGTGTGTTTGTTGTGCAGTATGGCTATGGCTTTGATATATGACTGTTGTACTGAAAAACTCACTGTGCAACTGACACAAAACACACATTTTTTTTCACCATCTCTCTCACACACACGCATGCAGTTATGATATTCTCTCTCTCTCTCTCTCTCTCTCTCTCTCTCTCTCTCTCTCTCTCTCACACACACACACACACACACACACACACACGCCATGAATAAACATTGACTACAGAATTGGATGCCTCTCCCCGGTTCGGTACTACACACGTCACGAAACCCATCCAAATTACATTCCCTACACCTGAGCACACACACACACACACAGGTGGCCACGGCAGGTGTGTTTACAGGTGGCGCACACACACACACACACACACACACACACACACACACACACACACACACACACACACACACACACACAAAGTACTGTATGCATATCCCTGGGGGCGCCCGTAAATATTCACTAGGTTGATATTCTCTCTCTCCCTCTCTCACCATCCATCAGGAGAGATGTAATAAGCCAACACATCATTATAGGCGTGGGCCACTCTAATTACTTCACCTCTGCACACCTGTCTGCCTCCTCATTAAATAAACCACACCTCACAGTAATATCTTGTGGTACTAGGCTCTTAAATACCAGAACATCCTCTCTCTCTCTCTCTCTCTTTCGTAACTCCTTTTCTTATCCTTCATTCCGTCTTTTTTCGTTCTCTCTCCATGCTCCAACCCCTACTCTTCCTCCACTTCATCTCCTCTCTTCTCTCGTTCTCTTCTCTTTCCTCCCCCCCCCCTTTCCTTCCACATTTCTCTCCACTTTTTTCCCCCCAACCTTCTCTTCAATCCCTTCTCTTCCTCCATCTCAACTCCTTTCTTCTCTTTCCATCCAGTCCTCTTTCACATTTCCTTCCCCTCTAAGCTCATTAATCTTCTCTCCCTCTTCTACCTTCTCTCCAACCTTTTCTCCTCCTACTCCAGTCTTTTCCTCTCCCCTTTCTCCTCCTCTCTCTCCCCTCCTGCCTCCCACAAGAGATGCATCACAGAGGGAGGTAAAAAAAAAAAAAAAAAAAAAAGTTCCAATGTGTGACGGAAATGAAACAGTAAACCCCTTAACTGGAGACAGGCAAGGGGGGAAAGACAGGAGGGAGAGGGGGAAAGAGGGGAGGGAGAGGGGAAAAGAGGCGAGGGAGAGGGGAAAAGAGGGGAGGGAGAGGGGGAAGAGCGGAAAGCGTGAGGGGAGAAGTGGAACAGTGGAAAGCGTGAGGGAAGAAGGGGAATTGAGGGGAAAGGGTGAGGGGAGATGGGGAATAGAGGGGAAAGGGTGAAGGGAGAAGGGAGAGAGAGGGGAGAAAGAGAGAAGGGGATGGAAAGAGGGAGAGAGGGGAAGGAAAGAGGTAAAGGGGAGTGAGATTGAAGGAAGAGGAGGGGAAAGTAGAGAATGGAAAAAGGAGGGAGATGAATGACATGAAAAACGAAAAAGGGAGGAGGAAGAGTGAAGAAAGAAAGGAAGGAGGAGGAGGAAGAGAGAAAAAAGGAAGGAGGAGGAGGGAAGGGAGGAAGAGTAAGGAATAATGAGAGAAAAGGGAGGAGGAGGAAGGAGGAAGAACGGAGATAGAATGGAAAATCAAGAAAAGCAGACTGAAAAAAAAAAAAAAAAAAAAAAAGAGAGGTATGAGAGGAAGGGGGAGGGAAGAGGAAACAAGATGGGAAAGAAGAGGAGGGGGAGGATGTGGGGGAGGGGGAGGGGGGAGGGGGCAGGTGGTGGGGCTATAAACTTCTCGCCACGGCAGACAGAGGGAGTTGGGGTCTCAATTCTCCCTCAAAAACAAAAACAGCAACAACAACAACAACAAACTCTCGCCCAAAATCTCACTTTAAAATCCTAATAGACATCATCTCATAAATGCACGGTCCCCCTTTTTCTCATCATTATAATCACCACCACCACCAACACCATCGTCAGTATCATCACATCACACCACCACCATCGTCATAATCATCACCACCATCACCACCACCAGCACCATCACATCACCACACCAACGCCACCATCATCATTATCACTACCACCACCACCATCATCGTCATCATCATCATCACCACTACCAGCATCATCACCACACCATCACCACCACCATCATCATTCAGGCCACAACTCCATTAAATAATCGACCAAATCATCGACATTCATAATAATAAAAAAATAAAAATAAAAAGGGCATCTTAACCACAAAAACAAAAAAAAAGAAAATTCAAGCAAACAAAGAAGAGCATCAAAACAACACGCAAAAAACAACACGCCTGAGCCAACTTCCTGCCATCATTAAATTCTGTAATGCCTTGCTGTCTCACTTGATTTATTCTCTCTCTCTGTTTCGTTGTTGTCTAGTGCTGTTACTATTATTATTATTATTGTTATTATTATTATTATCATTCCTATTACTGCTACTACTACCACTTCTACTACTCTCTCTCTCTCTCTCTCCTTGCTTCTTTGTTCTCAGTCTTTTACTACCTCTCTCTCTACTAACCCATTCGTAATCTGTCATGAAATATTATACTGACATTCACATCCTTTTTACGACCTCTCTCTCTCTCTCTCTCTCTCTCTCTCTCTCTCTCTCTCAGGTTGTTCATTTCTCTTCTTCCTCTCTCATTTTTTCCTTTCCTCTTCTCTTCTCCCCATCCCTTCGCCTCTTTTCCTTCCTCCCCCTCCTCTCCTCTGCTCCCCATCTCCTCGCCTCTTTTCCTCCCTCCCCCTCTTCTCCCCATCCCCTCGCCTCTCTTCCTCCCTCCCCCTCCTCTCCTCTCCCCTTCTCTTACTCAAACCTCCTGCTCCTTCCCCCCTCAATAAAACACACAATAAACTGAATCCATCTCCATAAACCCAGCAAAAGCCTAACACATATGCGGCAAAGTAAGGACCGCATCCGCAAGAGATCCGCAAGTCCCTAACTGCATCCGCAAGTCCCTAACCGGATCCGCAAGTCCCTAATCGCATCCACAAGTGTCCCTAACCGCATCCGCAAGTCCCTAACCGGATTCCCAAACTACTCCCCAACCGGATCCGAATTTGAGCTCAGAAATGGATCCAAATCTGAGCTAGAAAGGGATCTGAAAATGAGCCTCTAACCGCACTTTATCTGACTCCAAATCCCCGACCCGAATCCCACTCCGAACCCCGAAGTAGATATGAACCCGAACCACGAACTCTATCCCAATCCCACCCAAAACCGCATCCCAATCCCACCCAAAACCCTGTCCCAACCCCACCCAAAACAGCATCCCAACCCAATCCAAAACCGCATCCCAATCCCACTCCCACTCCGATCCCAACCCCCACGCAGGATCCGAACCGCAAACTCGAACCGGATACGAACCCGCGCGAGAGGCAAGGGGTTGTGGGATGTGAAGGCGAGAAGGGTAATCACGGAGGAGCGATAAAGAAGGTGGGAGGCCGCAAACACGGATAATGAAGAGGGAGGGGGGTGAGGGAGGGGTCATAAAGTTGGAGGAGGAGGAGATGGAGGGATGAGGAGGAGGAGGAGGAGGAAAGTAAAGGAGAGGTTGACGAGGAGGAGGAAAGTAAAGGAGAGGTTGACGAGGAGGAGTGGAGTAAAGGAGAAGGAAAGTGGAGGTCGAGGAGTGCAGTGCAGGAGGGAGGTGGAGGAGGAAAAGGAGTGGAGCAAAGGAGGTGGGAGGTAGAGGAGAAGTGGAGTAAAGGAGGTGGAGGAGGAGTGTAAGGACAAGGCGAGACACTCCCGGCCAACCATCAAGTGAGTGGATGGCTCTGAATCCCTTTAGTCTTACGTTGCTACCATGAGACCGTACTAACACAATACCCCCCCCCATCCTTCCACCACTCTCTTCCACTCCCCTCCACTCCCTCTCCCACCAACACACCTCCCTCAAACACCTACTTCTTCCCCTCTATCACACTCCTTACACATTGCTCTTGTTGTGAATTTGTTGTGCTGTGTTTGTGCTGTTATTTTTTTACCACTACAAGCAGGGGTAGCTAAAGCAATCCATTCTCCCTCTCCTCTCTTCCACCTCTCTACCTATACCTCCCCTCTTCCACCACCACCATGATACCCTTCACAAAACCAACACGCACCTTTTTCTTCCACATTCTCTCTCTCTCTCTCTCTCTCTCAAATTCCCCCGATCTTGCAAATCCAATAAACACGGCATCATCCCCAGGCTTCCGCTGCGTCAGTCGTGAAATACGTCAAATGCGTCGGCTTGGCAGAGTGACGGCGCGCGTTTTTGGCGTGACGCGGCTTGGAACTGCGTCACTTGTGGAGCCCTGTGACGCGTTTTATGAGGAGGTTTTTCACGCTTATAACTCAACTTGGTCTGATTTTTCTGTTCCTATATACTTTTGACCCAAACGATTAGCGGGTAGTATGGTTAGGAAGACGATGATGATGATGATAATGAGGAGGAGGAGGAGGAGGAGGAGGAGGAGGAGGAGGAGGAGGAGGAGGAAGAGGAGAAGATGCAGCCTAAGGAAGGGTCCCTAACTTCCTCCACAGTCAGCCTGGGGTCTCTTAAAGCTAATAATGCTCTCCCCTCTTTATCGGATTCTCAGCCAAATTGATTCAGTCACCCATCACATCCTCCTCCATTTTCTTCCACTCGGTTTCTGTCTGTCTTCCCCTGATAAAAGTTTGAGACTAAAATGGTAGTTTCTATGGTCTGTCTACCTTGTACGGGCCAAAAATTTCTTCAGTACTCCTCTCAAAAAAATAAATAAATAATAAATCCATCTATCTATCTACTGCCAGATGCCTTAATCCTGTAAGGGGTGGTCACAAACAAATCGCCTCCATGTCGCCCTGTCCTACCCCTTTCGCTGCCCTCCCCCAAACTAACCCATCCTCCCGTGATATACCTCCCCACTCCCTCCCTCCACCTCATCCTCGGCCTCCCTCTCCCTCCCTCCACCTCTCACAAACACTTTAAAATCACAGAGAAAGAAAAATGAAGTTAATATGCATCTGTTGCCCCATAAAAAAAAAAAAAGGAGAAAAAAGTGCCATTATTCCCTTCAATACTTCCCTCGTGTCAGAAAAAGTCACTTTAAAATCTGCCCCCCCCCCCCCCCAAAAAAAATGCTTCCAATGGTTACAGTGATATTACATTTTTATATTTTAATAAGATAATATTCCTGTTTATATTCCTCTTGAAAAAAAAAAATTACTTCACTGCTTCAAAACTAGAGGAAAAACACATCACACACACATGCACACACACACACACACACACACACACACACACACACACACCAATATTCCTTTCAACACTCCATAAAAAAAAAAATCCACTGACGAAAAACTGGAGGAAAAATAAATCAAAACTGCTGTCAGACGCGAAAAAAACAAAAAACAACAAAAAAAAAGCTCCCCAGAGTCAAGTCAGGGCAGGTCAGGTGATGGTGGAAGCTAACAAGACTCTCTCTCTCCCTCCCTCTCTCTCTCTCTCTCTCTCACTCACTTCTTTACGTCCTTCTTTTTCCCTCTTCATTACCTCCTCTGTCCTCTCACTCCATATTTTCTCTCCTTTCCTCCCCAACCCCTCATTCCTCTTCCTCCCACTTCCTTATTCCCCTCTCTTCCCCACTTCATTTCCTCCCCCCCTCCCTCTCTCCCCTAACTCCTCATTTCCCTCCCCTCCTCCCTCTCTCTAAACTTTCCTCTGTCACTCCATTTCCTTTTAACACTTACCATCCTCTCTCTCTCTCACACACACACACCTCCCCCCAAGCGGTACACACCAAAGTTACTCGCTCCCAGATTGGCGAGTTTTTCAGACGAGGGGGGTGGGGGAGGGAGGGAGAAAGAAAACGAGAGGGGAATTCAATGACGAACCACTTAAAACTTGGCCAAACTTCCACACAGCCAAGTTCCACCCTTCCCCTCGCCAAATATACAGTAAATGAACTACGAAATCCACTGCTGGGGATGGATGGATGGATGAGGGATGGAGAGAGGGAGGGATGGATGGATGGATGGATGAGGGAGGGCGGGAGGGATGAATGAATGAATGAATGGATGGATGGAGGGATGAATGAATGAATGAATGGATGGAAGGAAAGAAGGAAAGAAGAAAAAGGAAGGAAAGAGGACTAGGATGAAAGGATAGGAAAGCTAGAAGGAAGAAGGAAGGACTAGGAAGAATAGAGAGGAAGGCTGGTAGGAAGAAGGAAGAAGGGGAAGGCTGAGGTGGGCAAACTTTTACTCCTGCCCACCAAATATAAATGAGGTATGATTTTCACTTTCCAGGGTGCTACGTGCTGGGGATGGCGACGATGGGGTGTGAGAGAGGGCTGGCAGTGCAGGGAGGAAGGAAGGAAGGCAGGCAGGAAGGAAGAAAAAGGATGGAAGGAGAAAAAGGATTGAAGGAGGGAAGAAGGAAAGAAAGAAAGGAGGAAGGAAGGAAGGAGGGAGAGAGGGAAGGGAAATACACATGAAGTAGGAAAGGAAGGAAAGATGGGTTAGAGTGGATAGTGCACTTATGGGAAGAAAGCAAGGAAGGAAAGAAGATAAACTGAAAGGATGAAAGGAAGGAAGGAAGGAAGGAAGGAAGGAAGGAAGTAAACTGGAGGACACAAAGATAAACTGAAAACCAGAAAAGGTGAATCAGAGGGAAGAAGGAAAGAAGAGAGTGGAGGAGCGGGGGGGGGGGGAAAGTAAAGGAAGGTTAGGAAACGAAGAGGACAAAAAAAAAAATAAATAAATAAAATAAGGAAGAGGGAAAGAATTACAGCGAGGCCTAGATAAGGAGGAGGAAGGAAATTGTGTGTGTGTGTGTGTGTGTGTGTGTGTGTGTGTGTGTGTGTGTGTGTGTGTGTGTGTGTGTGTGTGTGTGTGTGTGTGTGTGTGTGTGTGCGTATGCGTGGTGTGTATACATAAGGGACTGTTGACGCGAAAATCACCTCACGAAAAGACAGTTCAATCTAACTTTCAACATTTTCAACTTTACGCCCGAAGTATAAAGAAAGGAAATTTTGGTGGTAACAAAGAGGCATGACCACTTGTACACTTCCATGAAAACAAAAAGAGGAGGAGGAGGAGGACGAGGAGGAGGAGGAGGACGAGGAGGACGAGGAGGAGGAGGAGGAGGAGGATACTTGATCACCCTCAAAATCTATCACCATTAACAAAGAAAACATGATGATAATGATGATGGAAAGAAAAACTGGACAGATTCAGGACAAAAATTAAAGAAAAGGTAAGACAATATATAAACCTCCATCATTTTCACACCATATGCCGCACTCCAAACTTCAAAACGGCTTAAAGAAAAAAGAAAGACAAAAAAAACTCCTTGACAAGTTGCGCCTGCCTCTCTTTCTCCTTCCTGTCTGTTCCGGTCCTCCACACGAACATGATACACACACACACACACACACACACACACACACACACACACACACACACACACACACACACACACAATCCAATGTACCACTAAAAACTTCAAACAGCATAAAAAGCCCTTCCCTGACAAGATGATCCTCTCTCTTCCCCCTCCTCCCCTCTCCCCACTTCTCTCCTCCTTCGCTCCCTTCCCCTCTCCTCACCTCTCCCCCCTTCCCCTCCCCCCGAAGCTCGTATTCCCCCTCCATTCCTCTCCCCCTATGCGCTTCTATATCACCCCCTCCCCCCACCCTCTCTCTTTCTCTCTCTGTACCGTAGATAGAGTGTAATTTAGCAAACACTCCTATTATTTTTTTTTTTTTTTGTATTCCCCCCCCCTCTCTCTCAGCAGCGTGCCACTCGTAACCGTAAATTTACAGTCGGCCATTCGCGATCCATCACGCACTCACCAGCCAGGATTCTATTACCGGTGTGTGTGTGTGTGTGTGTGTGTGTGTGTGTGTGTGTGTGTGTGTGTGTGATTCTTTGCCTCACTACTTTCTCTCTCTCTCTCTCTCTCTCTCTCCGGGGATCTGACACGGCTTCTGCCATCTCCCTCGCCATCAGGACCCCCTCCTTCCACCTACCCCTCCACCCTCCATCCCTACCCCTCTCTTCCACTCTCACATACCTGCCCGCTCTTCCATCCCTCTCTCTACCACTCTTTCACCAACACACCTACCCACTCTTCCACTCACCTCTTTCCCTTTCTCCAAACATTCATTTACATATCCACCCCACCTCTCTCCTTCTCCCAAATCCATCCCACCCATCCACACCTACCCACTCCTCTCCCTCTCACCATACCAACCCTTCTTCCACTCACCCCTCCACTACTCCTTCTATCCTTCCGTCTCTCCAACCCCACCCATCTCTCTCCCTCTCAAATCATTCCCAGACATCCGCCCATCCCTACCTACCCACCCCTCTCTGTCCCGGCACTCCTCCATCTCTCCACCCATCCCTCCCTCCGTCTCCACCTCTCCACCCATCCTTCCCTCCACCCCTCCATCATACGCAGAGAGGGAGCGACAGGGTGCTTATTTGTCCGACAGTGCAGCATAAGCGATAGATTTGATGCCTGGCGTGTGTACTCCTAAGCCCACCTTCACAACCACATTATTTCCTGATGGAGAGGGTCGCCTTCACGTGGTGGCACAGAAATGATCGTTGCAAGCACATTTTTTCTGCACACATTCTGAGGCTTTTCTTCTTACCTCTATAACAAAAAATACAATTAGAATCCTGAAGCCAAATTCACAATACAGCATACGAATATCTTAGGAGGAAATGCCTTACCATCATCATCATCATCATCATTTTCACGAAACTCTATCATCACTACCATTACGACTTTCCTCCTCCTCATTACCATCACCACCTAACACCACCATTCCACGGCTTCCATCATCATCACCATTATCACCACCACTTCCATCATCATCATTTTCTCCCAACTAGGGCTGTAGTGTAAATTATGAACTACAAGACAGAACACAAGACATCAACACCACAAACACGTCAAACAGAAACCAGAATTGTGTTCCAGTATCAGAAAAAAAAAAAAAATAATAATAATAATAATGCTCTGATACCAAAACTACTTCATTACACCACACCACATACCACCCAAATCCTTAACTTCAGTACACCACACCACAATACCACCATCATCATACCACACCACATACCACACCATACCACCTCACAATACAGGCTTCATTATACCACACCACATCCCAACAAAATCCTTTACCACAACTACTCCATCACACCACACCACAATACCAGCTTCGTTACACCACACCACATACCAATCAAGCCCTTCCCCCACAAACACGTCTACCTGTGTCTCATTTCCAGGTAAGGTCACATGATTAACGAGTAGGAAGACTTGTTTGCTGATAATAAAACTCCTTCGCTTTATCACAAACACCTCAAGACGAAGGAAAACAGCTGAATAATCAGGGTTTTACACCGAGTTATCAGCATTTACAAGACCACACACACACACACACACACATTCTCGAATAATCATGGTTTTTACACCGAGTTATCAGCACTTACAAGATCAAACACAAACACACACACACACACACACACACATTCTCGAGCAGTACGGAGGCTCCTTACCGATTTATTTATGGATAAAGCTAGCTAATATCCTCCAGTACGTTATATACGCAGAGTATAGTGATATTAGAATGATTTAAGTAACACAGATAAGGAGGGTGTAATAAGCAAAATAAATCGCTTAGGAGGAGGTGTTAGGTTGCTTCCTTAAACGACGAAAATACGGGTCTCAAGCAGCCTTGACACGAGTAAAGAGATAGGTAAATTCTGCACAGGTATGCCTCTAATGACTGCCTAATTAACAGGTGCGAAGTGGGGAACACCTGTGGACAAATTTGGCACCTGTCAATAAAGGCGATAAGTGTGGTAGGTGAGGAGGGGAGGGGGCAGCCTGACAACCCTGGCTAATTGTGGTGGTTAATTTAATACGAGATGGCTTTCCAAAATATAATTCGACAATGGTTAAAGGAGAATAGATAAAAAAAAAAAAAGCATGAATTAGTTAGAACTTTCATCATGGCCATTTTAAGGGATGTAAATTGGACTCCACTCAAATTGCTAAAAAGAGACCAATCCGAATAACACTAATCAGATTAAATAGTTGATGCACAGTGTTATTAATCAATTCACTAATCCGGATATTTCTTGAGTTTACCCTCCTCGTCCTCGTCGTCGTCGTCCTCCTCCTCATCAATCATCATCATCACATTATTATTATTATTATTATTATTATTATCACCAATCATCATCACATTATTATTCTTATTACTATTATTATTATTACCCTACTATTACCTGGCACTAACAAAGACAGGAAGAATAATCGCAGTAAAGGAACCAGAATTAAAGAAGGCGATATTTTCCCAGCCTACAAACACAAACGTACATCCTAGGTTAAAAAAAAAGAAAAATTATGTGGCAGCACGAAAAAATAAAACTACATAAATCAATAAAATAAAATACAAAAGTGTTAATAATAATAAAATGCAAGTAGCGTGTTGGCAGAGCATGAGCTAAGATGACAGGGGATGTGGTTGATGAGACAATGCTTAAATGGGGACTGTGATGGAGGAGGCGGGCGTGTGTGTGTGTGTGTGTGTGTGTGTGTGTGTGTGTGTGTGTGTGTGTGTGTGTGTGTGTGTGTGTGTGTGTGTGTGTGTGTGTGTGTGTGTGTGTGTGTGTGTGTGTGTGTGTGTGTGTGTGTGTGTGTGTGTGTGTGTGTGTGTGTGTCACACACACACACAACCAACAAATTATGACCACACGACTCCACTTTACTGGTTCAACGCCGCCAAAACTCTCTCTCTCTCTCTCTCTCTCTCTCTCAACAAATTATCACCACACGACACCACTTTGCCGCTCCAACGCTACCATATTGCTCTCTTTTGTCATTGCTCTTCTTGACACCTCTCTCTCTCTCTCACACACACACACACACACACACGTAGCTTTACAGGCCAATCCCGCTCCCTGGCCCGAGTTTCCACATTGAATTATTAATCCCCAATTTGCAGCAGCGACACCAACTTTGTTCATTAGGGCCGTAATAGTGGTGGGAACATTTTGCTGCACGCTGTTACGTGGAGGGGGGATGAGAATGGGTGTGGGGGAGGGCGAGTGGGGGGGTAAGTGTGGGTGTGGAGGGGTGTGTGTGGATGAGGATTTATGTGTGGAAGGGTGGGGGTAAGGGGCTTGGATGTGTGTGTGGGGTGTTTGGATGTGTGTGTGTGTGTGTGTGTGTGTGTGTGTGTGTGTGTGTGTGTGTGTGTGTGCGTGTGTATGTATGCATTAGCCGCTTTCCTATGTGTGCAAGCGTGTATGTATGTATTAGTCGCTTTCCTATGTGGGTATGCGTGTATGTATGTATGTATGAATGTATGTATGTTTGTATGTATCAGTCGCTTTCCTGTGTGTGTATGCGTGTACGTATTAGTCGTTTTCCTAAGTGTATTCTCATGGCGGTATTCTGGCGAGCTCATTAGTGAAATTAATATTGCTAATTACACACGATACTGAATGCCTTTACCCTCATAATTAGTTCAGTCATACCTAAGCAATACTGGAATACCTGAAGTCATTAGCAGGTGATCATTAGGTAGCCAAAATAATTAAGGACGACTATAGTGATCATATATATATTTTTTCTTTCTGTTTTATCAGGCCTCCCTATAGTCGTTACTAAAATCCACTTATGTATCAGAGTAGAGGAAAAAAGGGAAGTGGGAGAAGCAGGGCAAGAGGATGTGTGAAGGAAGGGCAAGAGGATGTGTGGAGGAAGGGCAAGAGGATGTGTGGAGGAAGGGCAAGAGGATGTGTGGAGGAAGGGCAAGAGGATGTGTGGAGGAAGGGCAAGAGAAAAGAGGAAGTGGAAGGAACTGGACAAGAGGGTGAGTGGAAGGGTGAGCTAAGTGGGCAAATGAAAAAAGTTAAGTGGAAGGAAGTGGGCAAGAAGGTGGGTGGAAAGGCGAGCACATCCCACCGCAGGTAAAATGGGCAGCCTCTAGGACCATCAGCCAAGTGGGCCTCAAGTTCACGCCTCCCTCCGTTATATGCAAACTTTTCTCTTTTCTCCCCAACATATTCTGTCATTTGGACGCAGCTGTGGGTCTTACCTTGGCTTTCCTCTTTTTATTTTTTATTTTTCACTCTTCTCCTCTCTTTTCTCTCTTCTCTCCCTCTCTCAAACAATTCTACCTCCTTAATCCTTTTCTCCGCAAATACCCACCCACCCACCCACCCAACCTCTCTCTCTCTCTCTCTCTCTCCCTCCCTCTGGCACACACACACACACACACTGCTAACTGCCTCTCACACTCCGCCAGGGCCACTACACAGTTGGCTAAGTTTGTCGCCTCAACTCTCCTCACACGCCTCACTTCACTCTTCACTTCCCCGCCTCGCCCCTTACTCACCTCACTGCTTCATTTCACCACGGCTCACTTCATTTCCCTTCTCTCACTTCATCTCAACTCGCCTCATTTCACCTCTCCTCCCCTCACTACCCGTTCCCCTCCTCTCTTCCCTTCGGCTCACTCCTCTTTCATTCCTCTCCTCTCTTCCCGCTCTCTTTCCTTCACCTCACTCCTCATTTCCTTTCTCCTCTTCCCTTCCCTTCCCCTCACCTCACTCATTCCCCTCCTCTCCTCCCCTTCTCTTCCCTTCGCCTCACTCCTCATTCCCCTCCTCCCCTCCACTTCCATTCCTTTCACTCCTCACTTCCCTTTCCTTCCTCACCTCATTCCCCTCCTCATCTCATTGCCTTCCCTTCCCCTCACCACACTCATTCCCCCTCCTCTCCTCTTCTTCCTTTCCAATCACCTCACTGTTCATTCATTCCCTTCCTCTCCTCTCCTTCCCTTCCTCTCACCTCACTCCTCTCTCTCCTCCCCTCACCTCACTCCTCATTCTCCTCCCCTCTTCCCTCACCCGGCTCCCTCCCTCCCCTACCCCTAACCCACACTCTATCACCCAATTCGACAAAACTCACGGCTCAATATCCTATCCTTCCGCGAGGGTGAGTGAGCGAGGTGAGGTGTGGCTGGCTGCAATTCTACTCCTTCTGGCTGCAATTCTTCTCCTCGGTCCTTGTGTAAGTATTCAGCCTTTTCTTCTTTCTTCCTTCACCTCCTGTCATTACTTTTTCCTCTGCTACTTCCACCAAAGAGGTCACGTATTTCTACCACTTCTTTCCTTCCTTCATTGACACTCTTCTATTTTCTTATTATTTGTTCTGATACGTACACGACAATGGCCTTTCTTCTTTTCTCTCATTCTTGTTTTTCTTCTTTTTCATACTGTCCTACTTTTATTTGCAGGTATTCGTTCTTTTCCTGATTCCAATACGAGCCAACTCTATCCATCTCTCTCTCTTTTTACTTGGACTATCTACGAGCAATATAAAGTTCTCGTATTTACATCTGAAACTATTCCACAAACATCTCACCCAAATCTCGCGTAATATCCTTTCCCTCCCTCCTTCCTTCCTTGCTTCCGCCTACATTTCATCGTCTTTTACCGTTCACCTTTCACAATATTTCAGCCACGTCTCTCCACTGCCTTGCGTGTTTCCTTTCCCACTTCCTTCACGCCTTTCCTCCAATTCTATATCCTTTCCTTTCCGTTTCTTCCTCCTCCATTTTATCATCTTCACGTTTACCTTCCATAATATTTCAGCCTCGTCTCTCCATAGTCTTGCTTGTTTCCATTCACACTTCCTCCTTCCTCCAGTTTTTATATCACATTTTTTTAATATACAACTAGAAAGCACTCAGACGGCACATACCTCCGCCAATGCTACTGCCATTAAAGAAAGATCCGGATCCGCCCCCACGTTTAATAATTTCTTCACTGGCCCATGGACCAACCATCCACAAAATGTCATCAAAATTCGTTCATAACATTCTAAGTCATCCTGGAGAGAGAGAGAGAGAGAGAGAGAGAGAGAGAGAGAGAGAGAAAACACAACAAATAAACGCTGGCAAAAACATAACCTCCTTGGCGTAGATAATAACCCTTTACAGTATTACACACTCTCTCGTAAATCCATCTTTCTTCCCCTACACTCCTTCGTGTCCTTCATCTTACTTCTTTTTAATTCCAGTAGTCTTGATTCCAACGAAGAAAAGGCGATATTTTTGAAGTCATTCTTTCACTTCCCCCCCCCTCATTCTTCCTTCCTTCTTCCCCCTTCATGCAACATCTGTATATCACACAGTATTTCCCTGTCAAAATTTTTCACAGGAAGTTTCTCACCGGTCTCTCTCTCTCTCTCTCACACACACACACTCACACACACACACACACACACACACAAAGTATCTATCCATTATTTGAATCACTGTCATCTATTCTATTCTCTGTTAGTCACCTCTCTCTCTCACTCTCTCTCTCTCACGCCTTTCCTCCTACTTCACACATCGTCTTTTAACACAACACCCTCTTCAGTATTTCTCCCCCTGCCTCTCTCTCTCCCTCCCTCCCTCTCTCCATTCCCTCATGTCTTTCCCCCTACTTCACACACCATCTTCTAATACAACACCTCCTTCAGTATTTCTCCCAAGACACTCACCTCCGTCTCGCGTATCTCCCCAGGACTGGCCTATCCTCCCCCTCTCTCCCCCGTTAACGTCTCTTTTATGATGCCTCGCTTTGGGGATTTTAGCAGTCAGATGAAGAATGGCTGGCAGCGGAAAGTTGAGGGAAAGTTTGTAAAAAGATCTCCACCGGCAAAATTTAGGTGAAGTGTCGCTGAGCTGTGGTACTGGGAGGCGGGGTGGGGATGAGAGGGAGGGTGGGGATGAGAGGGGGTGGGGAGTGGTAAGGGTAGGAGGAGGGGGTGTGGCTGAGAGGGGGATGGGGAGTGCTAGGTGTTGGGGACGGGATATGGGTGAGGAGTGCTGGAGAGTGAGAACTGGGGAATGTTGGGGAGGGGAGGCACGGTGAGGTGTGAGCTACAGGAGGAGACGTAGTGTTAAGATTTCTTTGTATGTGGGCAAGTTTGATTCTATTTCACACACACACACACACACACACACACACACACACACACACACACACACACAATGTCCGTTTACCCCTATACAGAAGATAAAGACGCGGGGAGGGCAAGGCGGGGAAGGGACGTGGGGGAGGGGGGAGGGAAAGGTGGAAGGGGGGTTATTCTTGAACAGGATGAACAATGGTATCACTTCATCGGTTCAAGATAACAAGCCCCGACGAACACGAACCTTTCATTATATATCGAACAAATCAGAGGCTGAAGGTGAGCACAGAGCACGCCGGTGAAGCCCCCTCACTACAAATGGCAGGTAACAAGCTTCACCCCGCACCTTGATACTGCCAATTAAGATCCACATGCTGAGGGTGCGACGCGGGGGGGAAGGGTGAGGGAGGGAGAGAGGGCTGAGGGAGAAGGGGGAAGAAGGGAGGGCTGACGGAGAAGCGGAAAGGAGGAAGGGAGGAGTTGGGAGTGAGGGAGGGATGAGGGAGACGGGGGAAGGAGGAAGGGAAGAGTTGGGAGGGCTACGGGAGGGGAGGAGGGAGGAATGGAAAAGAAGGGAGGAGTTGGGGTTACGAGGGTTGGGGGAAAATTGAGAGAAGAGTGGAGGGGGAAGAGTGGAGTGAGGAATGGGGAGAACAGTGGAGAAGGGAGGAAGGAAAGCGAAGAAGAGTGAAGGGGGGAAATGAGGGGAGGGGTTGGGATGGGGAGAGGAAGGAATGGAGAGATGAGGGAAGGGATTGGGGTGGGGAGAGAGAGGAATGGAGACAAGAAGGGAGGAATTGGGACTCAGACGGGTAGGGGAGAGAAGGGAGGGGGAAGAAAGGAAAAGAGGGGAGAGAATGAGGTGGTGCGTGGGTGGGGGAAGGCGAGAATGAAGTGTGGGGTGAGATACTGCGCTAAAGGTGTTCAGTGGGAGTGTGTGGTCATGCAATTACTACTGCATCACGCTGAAAGTATGTGGAGAGCAAAGAGTAGGCGCGAAAGTGACTCTTAACGTGTATCGGTACCATAAGTGGAGCACCTTAAGTGATTGTGAAGTGCATCATACAACTGCAAGTGATTCATAAGTCCATTTAACAAAGTATGTGATGTGCAAGATATATCACATAAGTATAATTCAGGTCTACCTACTTCAGCATACAAGATGACAATAAATAAACAAATGGACCTGTTTACCTGCCACAAGAATACGTCTCATCTTTCAAGGGGTTTAAAAACACTCCTCCAAACATCTCACCATCAACACGATTATAATGTTGAGTATGTTTATTTCAGGTAATGCCGGGCGATTTTATTCTACTGAGAGGTGACCACGAATTCAGGCCATTTCTCTCTCTCTCTCTCTCTCTCTCTCTCTCTCTCTCTCTCTGTGCCAAAATCTTAATAACTCTCAACCTTCAATTCGACAAAGAGATATTTTATGTAGTCTCGCTATCTCCAGACGATCTGAGTCAGCTCTGCGAGGCTTTTTATAACTGCAGAGGATTAAAAAAAAAAAAAAAAAAAAAAAAACATTCATAAATGCCCTTCCTAAGTTCAAGAAAACTGTCTCAAGATGGGCAGGATAAGACAAAAACGTCTTCAAGCTGATGGCATAACGTGGAAGAAAATGAAGGACCAACTATGATGCTAAAAAGATGACAGGAGAACACACCTGCCACATACTCCTGTCCCTGTTGCTGCTCCTGTCACCGTGAGCTTACCTGGAGAGCAAGAAAAGAGCCTAATTAAAAAGAAGTAAAGGTAAACAAAAGCCAAACGTACAAAGAGAGGTAAAAAAAAATATGTATATATATAAAGGTGAGGAAGTTTGGTAAGAGAGAGTGTTTACATGGGGTCATTCAAAGCCACTCCCCTCACAATTCCCCTCATCCCCCTATCCCTTGCTGATTTTCCCCTCACCTTTCATTAGTACTCCCCTCAGTTTAGTCCTTCCCCTAATCACTCACAACTGTCTCTCTCTCTCTCTCTCTCTCTCTCTCTCTCTCTCACACAGTTCCTCCCAGTCAAATTTCCTCCCCAAATCCTTCACAACTACTCCCTTACCTCTCTTTCCTCCCCTCCAACCCCTTTCCCCTCATCCCCAACCCCTCCAAACACTCTCTCAGTCTCCCCTCGTCCCCTCATCGCTTTATTTGCTGTGTTTTGTCCTTTCGTTGTTCATAATCGGTGGCAAATCAAGTGGAATACAGCGACGTCGAGGATGAAAATCGAGGTGATCTGATCCGTTTATAAAAAAATAGGGGAGGGTGGTGTAGAGGAGAGGGAGGAAAGGAAAGATGGGGAAGGATGGAGAGAAAGGGTAGAGGGGAAGGATGGATGGGGGAGAGAGAGAGACCCATCCCCTGTGAGTGGTCAGGGGGGTCCGGTGTGAGCGTGTCAATCTGCTGTAGAGGACAGGAGGCGGTCATGAATAAAACACCAACCAAGGAGGGGCACACAGCTGGACCCCTCTCTCTCTCTCTCTCTCTCACACACACACACACACAAAGAATTTTTTTATCTCATATATATCTCATCCATTCTTTTTTGTTGTCTCTCTCTCTCCATACTATCGATCTCACCCTGATCCCCTCCCTCACTTTCTCTTCAACGAACAATTTTTCGTCTCTCTCTCTCTCAGCTAGTTCACCCACGCTGTCTTTCTCGCTTTACTCTCTTCACTCCCTTTTTGTCATTTCATTCCTGTTCTCTCTCATTCATACTCCCTCTTCTGAATTCCATTTTTACTTATCCTCCCTTTCAGTCTCTCTCTCTCTTTAATCTCTATTGACTCCTTCCCCTCCTCCTGTATCACCTACTCTCCTCTTGATCCTCTCTTTTTCCTCTTTTACCCCCTCCTCTCTTTTCTGTTTATTTTCAAGTCTTCCATATTCCTCTTTTCACACCATCCTTCTTCACTCTTTTTAATATTCTCACTCTTCCCTCTTCTCTCCCTTAGTCTCCTCTCCTCTCTTCTCTCCTCTCCATTCCTCTCTTTTTCCCTCTTACGTCTTCTCTCTCTGTTACTGTTCCACTCTTTAAACTTCCTTTCAATAAACTCTCCCCTCGTTTTCCTTCCTCTTCTTGCCTCTTTTTCCCCTCTCCATTTTTCCCCTTGTCTTCCCTCTCTTACTTCCAATTTTTTATCTTTATGTAATTCGTCCCTTTCCAGTCCTCTTGTTCTCGTCCTCTTGTCCTCTCCTTTATCATTTTGTTTCCCCTCTTTTATCCTCTTCCTCTCTCCTCCTTCTCCCCTCTCTTCATCTTCCCCACGTCCCCTAACTCCCCTCACTACCTCTCCCCTCTTCCATTCCTCGTCTCTTCTCTCCTCTCATATTTCCTTTCTTCTCTTCTCCTCTCTTCCCCTCTTTTTCTCCCCTCCTCTCTGCGTGTCGCTCCGTTTAACTCCTCGCTCTTCTCTATCTATATTCCCTTCATGTCTCTCTCTCTCTCATCCTGTATTTCTAACTTACTTTATACTCTCTCTCTTAACCAACGTCTCTCTCTCTCTCTCTCTCTCTCTCTCTCTCATGATTAGCATATCCTTTCCCTCA
The DNA here is from genome assembly GCF_032717465.1 of Coenobita brevimanus. Lineage (NCBI taxonomy): Eukaryota > Metazoa > Arthropoda > Malacostraca > Decapoda > Coenobitidae > Coenobita > Coenobita brevimanus. The sequence continues at coordinate 62,851,735 of NC_137053.1, forward strand.
CAGACGAAGCGGGGTGTCGGAGGCCAAATTTTCCCCTCTTCTCTTCACCATCATCCCATTCTTCCACATTAACTCCATTTCTAAGTCTGTTTCCCCTCAGATCCATCAAGTTTTCCCCTCATCTCCCCTCAGCACCACTATCTTTACTTTTATTTCCCCTTCTTCCTTTATTTTTGTGTCTGGCTTGCTTTACTGGGAGGGGAAACAGGGCGAAACATTAAGGGAAATAGCGGTAATAGGTGAATAATTGATGAGAGGGGAAAATGAGGGGAAGATTAGGGGAGGGGAAAGAGGCTTGCGTGGGGCCATAACAGAGGATGAGAGGGGAGAGTGAGGGGAGTGGGTAGGGATGAGGGGAAGAAGGGGAACAGATGTAAAAGGAAGGAGAGGGTGAAAGGAAGGCAGGAAGGATGGAGAGAGAGAGAGAGAGAGAGAGAGAGAGAGAGAGAGAGAGAGAGAGGCTATAATCATTTACATTTTCACTTGCTTCCTTATCTGGACAATACATGTGTTAGACAATGACTCTCTCTCTCTCTCTCTCCCCCGCACAGGTCAAGGTAAGCCACAGGCACAGCATACCCCCTTATCCAACTCTCTCTCTCTCTCTCTCTCTCTTTCCACGTATAAATAACTTTCAATTCCCTCACGTTATAACTCAAGGACATAAAAGAGGAAGGCGGTGCATGATGGTCTGGATAAATCACGCTATGCACGCTCTCTCCCTGTGTGTGTGTGTGTGTGTATTATTAAACTGATGGTTCAGACTCACTCACTCTCTCTCTCTCTCTCTCTCTCTCTCTCTCTCTCAAAACATTCACACATCCAGCAAACGCACATGCATACACAATTCTCCAGGCACATTGCTCACCTTATCAATACCACACACACAAACACACACACACACACACACACACACACACACACACACACACACATTAATACTCTCTGCATAGTTATATATTCGTCCTTGTTAAGCCAAAGCACATACATACACAAACATACACACCAGCTCAGGCAATGCATACTGATTCTCTCTCTCTCTCTCTCTCTCTCTCTCTCTCTCTCTCTCTCTCTCTCTCTCTCTCTCACACACACACACACACACACACACACACACACACACAGTCAGCCTTACAGTTTTCAATCATACACGCAAAAGCAATACTGGAACCGAAACAAACTCCTCTCTCTCTCTCTCACACACACACACACACACACACACACACACACACACACAACCAGGTCAAATAAAAACGGGAGGCAGGCGATATCTGCTGCCTAAACAAAAGATACCTGCCTACCTACGTACCTGCCTGCCTACCTACCTACCTATCTAACGAGCGTGGGTGCCTCAGGGAGAACGACCAGGCGGAAGCATCACCCCCCTAAAAAAAAAAAAAAAAAAAAAAAAAAACAGGACCCCCCCCTTCACCACCTCCCCCCTCTTACAAATAGATACACACGGTACAGGTGCACATATCCCAGTGGTACACATGCCAGGTACACACAGCTCTCCCGGTACGTACCACACTACAGTACATGGAACAATTTTGGATCCATCGTACAAAGGGAAAAAGGCGATCAAGGACATGCGGGGTGAAATGGAATAACGTACACACACACACACACACACACACACACACACACACACACACACACACACACACACACACACACAAAGAAATTTCAGCTTCACTCTCCTCTTCACCACACACACACACACACACACACACACACACACAATAAAAAAAAGCTCTAAAAACACACACACACACACACACACACACACACACACAAAAACGATAGACAGGAATACAGAAGAACGTAAATAGTGAAGAGACTTTGTAGAAATATTAATAACAAAAATGAAAACCAAGAAAAAAAAGAAATGGTCAAAAAATGTATAAAAAAGAAAGGCATAGAGGCAGCACGAACACGCCCCCCCCAAAAAAAAAAATCGAATTCTCTAAAAAAAAAAAAAAAAAAAAAAAAGAGAGAGAGAGAATCAAAAGTTAACACAACAAAGGTCTATAAATTAAAAAAAAAAAAACACACCCACCCACATAGGTAAAACGAAATATAAAATGTAGTTAATGATGAAATAAGGCAGGGAAAAAAACAGCATGAGGCAGAAAAATAAAAAAAACGAATTAACAGAGCTCAAAAGAAGGAAGACCAACTGAACGAAAACTTTAAATAAAACACACACCAGAAAAATGGAACAGTATGAACAAAAATGGAGGAGAAAAGAAGGAAGCAAAAATCAAGAGAAATACGAGATAGGACACATAAAAAAACACACACACAAAGAGGAGAAAAAAACGAGAGCAAAAACACGCCCTATTATGAAGCCACCTCCACAAAAGGGGGAAAAATACTGTCAACACAAAAGCTACACAGAAACAAACACACACACACACACACACACACACACACACACACGCACTAACGGAACCATAAACACAAAACATACTCTCACGCAAAAAACTGGGCACAGAAACATACTATCACCAAAGAACAAACAAAAAAATAAACAGCCACACACACACACACACACACACACACATACAAAAAGACTAAACCCCCAACAAACACACAATACCAACACTCTCGCCAACCCTCCTGTACCACTGAAAAGACTCCCACGCAGTACAGTATGTAGAGGCCAGGGTAAACAGGGGGAGCTAGACAACGAGCTGGGGAGGGGAGGAGAAAGAGGGAGAGGGAGACAATAAGATGGGGTGAGGAGGACAGGGGAGGAAGAGTAAGACAAGATGGGGAGAGGAGGAAAGAAAGGAGGGAGAGTAAGACAAGAAGTGAGAAGGACAGAGGGATTTTAATATGGAAATGGGGAGAAGACAGAGGAGGGAGAGTGAGACAAGAAGATGGGGAGAGGAAGACAGGGGAGGGAGAGTTAAAGAAGATGGGGAGAGAAGAGGGGTGGAGACGTGAGGAGCAGGGCGGGGAATGGGTAAAACGAGAGGGGAGTGGTCGGGAGGAGTGGGAGAAGGAACTTGGAATGGGGAGGAGATGGAGCTGGAGGGAAGGGGAGGGGAGGGGAGAAAGGGACAAGCGATGGGAGGGGAGGGGAGAGGAGCGGCAGTAAAACAATGAGCTTGGGGGGTTGAGGTGTGGGGAAGGGAGGAAGGAGTAACGACATGGGGAGGAAGTAGGGGAGTTGGAATGGAAAGGAAAGGGAAGGGGAGGGCAGACGGGAGAGGAGGGGAGACGGAATGAAGGGCGGGGTTTGACAATGCAACACCGTGTAAGGATCTGGCACCACCACACAAACACACACACACACACACACACACACACACACACACACACACACACACACACACACAGGCTACGGCTCTCTCTCTCTCTCTCTCTCTCTCTCTCTCTCTCCACGGAGGGCAAATTGGGGCGCCCTCAGGGAGAAGTGAGGAGGGAGAAAGAATAATGAGGAAAGAAAAGGGTGAAGAGATGGAAAAAGATGAATGAGGAAGAAGGGGGAAATGAGATGGAAAGAGAGAAAAAAGGAAGGAAGAGAGAAAAGAGGGAGGAACAGAAGGGAGAAAGAAGAGAAAGGGGAGATGATAAATGTGGGAAATAAGAGAAAAGGGAAAAGCCAGGAAAGAGAAGAGAGAAGGTAAGAGAAAGAAAGGAGAAACTATGAAGGCTTGGGAAACTGCAGGAATTCACAGGAAACTATTTCGCAAATCTCCTCCTACACACACACACACACACACACACACACACACACACACACACACACACACACACACACACACACACACTGGCAGAGAGGTGAGGGGAAGAGGAGAGGTGAGAGGCTGAAGGAGAGGTAAGGCAGGTAGAGGTGAGAGGAAAGGTGTGGGTAAGGAAGGGAAGAGAATGGAAAGGGTAAGGACAGGACAAGGTAACAGGGGTCCATTCGCTTCTACCCCTACCTTACCCTGCCAGACAACCCTTCCTTGCTAAACACCTTTCTCAACCCTTCCCCTGCCTCTCTCCTGTGCCTTCCTCCCTGTTATAACTTCTCCTTTAACCACAGTCACAATCATCCTTCCCCTGGTACCCCTTCTCTCCCCTGTCACAACCTCTTCCTTACCCTGCCAAACCTCCACCTTCGTCTCATTACTAAAACCTCTCCCCCCCTGCCACTCTCCCCTATCACAACCTCTCCCTTACCCCTGCCACCCTCCCCTATCACAACCTCTCCCTTACCCCTGCCAAACCTCCACTTTAACCCATCCCCTGCCATCCCCTCTCCCTGTCATAACTTCCGCCTTGCCGCACAAAACCTTCCCGGACCTCTTTCCACGGCGAGATTTCCTCCTTTACCCTCCTTCATTTACCTCTCTCTCTCTCTCTCTCTTCCATGATCATCACCTCCCTCATCTTCCTCCTCCCCTACCTCCTCCATTTCCCTCTCCACCCTCACTTTCTACCTTCCTCTCTATCCTTCTCCTTCCTCCCTCCTCCGTCACTTTCCTCCCTCCAGCTCGTTCTTCCTCTCCTCCTCCCCTAATACAGGCAACAAAAGGAGAGATGGAGAGCGGTGATGAGACCCTCCCAGACGCATTGTTGTTGACACACCATCTCAACCAGCTCCTGCCACCCCCCCCCCATCTCTCTCTCTCTCTCTCTCTCTCTCTCTCTCATTTGTATTCCGTGAGCCCTTCCTACTCCTCCTGCTTACTGTGTTAGTTTTCACTCTCTCTCTCTCTCTCTCTCTCTCTCTCTCTCTCTCACACACACACACGAGAGAGAAAGAGAGAGAGAGAGAGAGAAACGTCAATAAGTCTTCTTTTATGGGATAACTCAACTGGAATTTCGCACAGAACGACACACTCCTGGTTTTGACAGCAGGGGGGACGGCCAAAAGTGAGTGAGGTGCGTGCAAAAGTGATGTCTCTCTCTCTCTCTCTTTACACACACACACACACACACACACACACACACACACACACACACCAAATCTATTTATCCCTATCTATCAATCTTTTCACACATTCCTTCATTGTTTATCCATGTCAGGCTAACCTCTCTCTCTCTCTCTCTCTCTCTCTCTCTCTCTAACACTAATACTTGTAATGCCACGACTCCCCCAAACAACGCATTCACAGATCCCGCTCAAGGTTCAGCTCCGATTTACAAGAGAGGGGGAGGTGAGAGGGAGTGAAAGGGGAGAGAGAGGGGAAGGAAGGATGAAAGAGAAAGGGCAAGGGGAGAGAGGACGAGAAAAAGGGAGGAAAGATGAGGAAAGACAGGGGAAAGAAGGGAAGAAAAGGAGGCTTGGTGACAGAAAGAGAGAGAGAGAGAGAGAGAGAGAGAGAGAGAATGGGAGAAATACAAAATAGGTAAAAGGAGACTCAAAGATAAGAAGAGGAGGAGGAGGAGGAGGAGGAGACTGAGAATATATTGCGGAGAGGAGAATCAGAAAACGCTTAGTGGAGATTAACAGTGGAAGAGAGAGAGAGAGAGAGAGAGAGAGAGAGAGAGAGAGAGAGAGAGAGAGAGAGAGAAACTTAGTAAAACAAGTAAATAAATGAATACCCACGCCTCAATAAAGGACAAAATAATCCTCTCAGTACACATCTTCATTATTATACATTTGCTACTGATTATCGACTTTATTCAGTGATGGAAAAAGGGTTATATTGCACTTTATTTAAATGTTATCAGGTGGATGTGATGGGGTATGGGGCTTGATCCTGGATATAGCACAAAACGCTAAATGTATGGCAAAAATCATAATAATAATAATAATAATAATAATAATAATAATAATAATGATAATAATGCCAAGCACAAGTGGATGTAAACTGCAATACTCTTTAGCCTCGTCACTAATGTCATAGATTTTAGTAAAGGATATAAAGTAGACGAAAAAGACACCTGCATCAACACTACACCTGAAGCCAGCCCCAGAAGGAATAAAGTCACCTGGAGTCAGAAGGAATTAAGAAAGATCGCAGTAGTAAAGCAAAACAAGAGATTAAATAAACAAGAAAGGAAGGAGCACGAGAAGGAAATCAAGACACACAAGGATTTATAAGAGTAAGAGAAGAGACTTGCTTCATTTACATAATCTAGGGCCACACACAAAGGAGAGGAGGAAAAAGGAGGATTTGGGAGGACACAGAAAAATAAAGAAGAGTGTGAGGAAGAGGGAAGAGGAATTAGAGAAACGTAAACACAAAAAAAGGAAAAAAAAAATAAACACGGGAAGCAGGATAAACATAAACAGATGGATAGATAGATACAAATATGCTACATGAAAAGACAGATCGATAGATAAATACAGTTTTAGATAGGTAGACTGATAGATACATATAAAAATAGGTTAGAGAGAGAGAGAGAGAGAGAGAGAGAGAGAGAGAGTATGAAGGTCAAGCCAATAGCGGTGTCATCACTAACAGCCCCGGACGGAATAATACCACCATCAGCAGTTATCACCCCTCCCCCCATCCCCCCACCCTGGATAAGCCCCCTCCTACCCCCGTCCCCCCTTCCTGGATACGCCCCTCTCCTGTCCCCTCCCCTCCCGCTACACGCTTTCTCCTCTTATCCTTTCACGCCCCCAACATACACACACACACACACACTCTCCCTCTCTCTCCCAAGATAGTCCCCATGTTCTCTCAATTCCCCTCTACTCCCTCTTTTCCCTCCTTCCTCCCTCTCTCCCCTTCATTTCCCACTCTTTTCCCCTCTCTGATTTCCTCCCTCTTTCCCCTCAGCCCACCCTGCCGTGCCCTCATTCCTCTTCCTCCTCCTCTTCTTCCTCCTGCCATTCTCGCCTCCCCTCTTCCCTAAGCGGCTTACACTTCCTTACTCAATTACCATTTTTTCCCCTCTTTATATCCATCCCCCCCTACTTTAACCTGCTCTCTCTCTCTCTCTCTCTCTCTCTCTCTCTCTCTCCCCAATCTCCTACATACTACCCCAACCAACACCACTAACAATTCTTTATTAAATTTTTCTCTCAATCAATTTCTCCCCTCCCTCACTCTCCCTTTCTCTCTCTCTCTCTCTCTCTCTCTCTCTCTCTCTCAACAAAGGCCGGCTCATAAAACAGAATGGTTACGTGAGCAAGGCGTATTGCCATTGATCATAGTTGGGAGGAGAGGGGAGGGGAGGGGAGGGGGAGGGAGGGGAGGAGGGGGAGGGAGAGGGAGACGAGGAGAGGGAGGGGAGGGGAGAGGGCGTGGGGTAGGTGCACAAAGTAGGGGCTTGAGTGGGGGATTGTTGGGGAGGGGTAGAGGATGAAGGAAGGTGGTAGGGAGGATGGGTGTGGAGGAAGAGGCGGGATGAGGGAGGGGAGAATAAGGTTGGAGGGGAGAAAGAGGGGATTCGCAGAGGGGAAAAAATTAAGGGGTAAGGTGAGGGGAAAAGATATTAATTAAGAGGGTGGTAACTGCAAAAGAAAAGGGCGAGAGAGCAATTAGGTGAAGCTTAGAGAGAGAGAGAGAGAGAGAGAGAGAGAGAGAGAGAGAGAGAGAGAGACGGGTTGCTTAAAGTGTTGCGTTGGGTTGGTGTCTATGAAGAAAGTAGCAGAAGAGAAAGCGTATTAGACCGAGAGAGGGGAAAAGTTGAGGGGAGACGAGGGTAAAAAATAGTGAGAGAGGGGAAGGAAGGGCAGGAGAGGCGCAGAAGGGGTAAACACTGTGTTAGGAGGAGGAGGAGGAGGAGGAGGAGGTGAAAAGAGTAAGTGAGGAAGTTGCGATGAGTGATGAGAGGATGAGGAAATGTGTTGAGGGATGGGAGAGGAAGACCTGTGGAAATGAGAGGAAAGATGAGATGGAGAGGGATGAGAAATGTGGAAATGGAAAGGGAAGGAGAGGTGATGAAAAAGGAAGATTAGAAGGATGGATAGGAAGGGATGGGAGGGAGGATTAGTGTGGGAGAGGGGAGTGAGTGGGAAAGATGAAGGGATGAGAGTGGAAAAGACCGGACAGGATATGTGAAAAAGGATGAGAGGAGAGAGAGAGGTGTGAGAGGAAAGGAGATAGAAGAGGTGTGAAAGTGTGTGTGAGAGAGAGTGAGGAAGGGTTTAGCACTGTGAGTAGGTGGGAGAAATTAGATTAGGCGAAAGAGTGAAGGCGTGAGAGGGGTGTGGGTGTGCTGAGTTATGTGGAGTGGGAGGGAGAGAGTGTGTGTGTGAGAGGTGCGTGGGATGGAAAGGGCAGGGGTGAGAGAGTGGGTGAGTGTGTGGGTTGAGTGGCAGCAATGGAGGGTTGGAGTGGCTTTGAGAGCACACAAATTGGGGGAAATCCGAGAGAGAGGGAGAGGGGAGAGTTGTGGCTAAAATGGATGTGTGTGTGTGTGTGTGTGTGTGTGTGTGTGTGTGTGTGTGTGTGTGTGTGTGTGTGTGTGTGTGTGTGTGTGTGTGTGTGTGTGTGTGTGACAGAGAGAGAGAGAGAGAGAGAGAGAGAGAGAGAGAGAGAGAGAGAGAATTAGCGTTCCCGTGGCCCCAGTCTTGTCAAATAAGGGAATAAAGACCAGCCTCCACTAGACAAGACAAATAAAAAGGTAAAATGTGAGGCTGGATTAGGGCAGGAGAGGAGGGAAAGAGAGAGGAGAGGAGGGAAAGAGAGAGGAGAGGAGGGAGAGAGAGGAGAGGAGAGGAAGAGAGAGGAGTAGGAAGGATAACGATGAGGATGATGAAGACTGAGGTGAAAAAGCAGAAGGATGGAAGAAAAGACGAAGAAGGCGAGAGAATGAAAGGGTGGAAGGAATGGCGAATGAAGCGGCGGAAGAAATGAAGGGTGGAAGAAAAGGATGAGGAAGCGAGCGAGGGAGTGGAAGGGTGGAAGAAACAGAGGAGGAAGCGAGGGAGTGGAAGAGTGGATGAAAGGATGAAAGAGAACGGCATCGGAAGAGTAAAGGGGTGGAAGAAAGGACGAAGGAGGCGTCGAATGAAAAGAAAGATGGAAGACAAAGAAGAAGGCATCGGAAGAACATAAAGAGGGAAGAAAAGACGGAAGAGGAAGCAAGAAAGAGGAAGGTGAAAAAAAAAAAAAAAAGAGGAAGGTGGAAGAAAAAGATGAAGGGGAGCAAGCCAGCCATCACTCACGTCTGACCCCGAGATCTGAGGGCGAGATCCGACAGGTGAGGAGCCACGGAAGCCCCGCGAGACGCCCCAGGTGACTTGATTGGCGGTGACATATATCATCGTGGGGGTGGCGGTGGGGGAGGGGGATAGTGTGGGAGAGGGACTGGTAGTGAGGGAGGGGGTTAGTGTGGAAGAGGGAGTGGTGGTGGGGGTGGGGGGGATAATGGGGTGGAGGGGTGGGGTGATTCGTCCTCCCTTCAATCATTCTCTGTTTCTGTTTTATATGGGGATGGGGGAAAAGGGGAAATAATCTCCTTTACTATAAATCCCGAAAGTCTCTAGTGATAATTTCCAGCAGTCCTCTCTCACTCTCTCTCACACACCACTAACAAATTTGTCTTCACGCCCCTGTACCCCTTCCCCCCCTCATCTTCACGCACGACTAGCGACCTAAATGAACGCAAGCAAGGAACACTGATTGCGGTGAGGCTGGAGACGGAGTGAGATAATGAGGTCATCTGCCACTTAGTCAACTGTTACCGCTTCATTACGTGTGTGTGTGTGTGTGTGTGTGTGTGTGTGTGTGTGTGTGTGTGTGTGTGTGTGTGTGTGTGAATCCTACCTAAGACGTGTCATTATCGATTTCCTCTTGTTCATTTTCCTCTTCTGTGTTCCTCTTTCCTTCCTCCTCCTATTTTTGGCCTTCTACACGTTCTCTTCCTCTTTGTTGGTTATTTCTCTTGCTTTGTCTTCTGCTTCATTCTTCCTTCCGTGTTTATTTCGCTCCCTCCCCCCCTCTCTCTCTCCCTCTCCCTCTCTCTCTCTCAAGCTGACTCTTCGTGCTAGTCATTTTTCAGTCTCCCTTTCTGCCTCCTTTCTTCCTCCTGCGTTGCGCCTATTTCTGTTTTCTCTTTTCCCTGTAAATTCTTCGTATTCTGTGATTTTTCTGTGCCAAAATTTCTTCTTTGTTTATTTCCCTAAAATTTCTTTCTCTGATATTTTCGCCCAGTTTAGCTTTTCTTTTTTCCTTCCTTCGTTTTCTTCTTTGTCTTTCTTGTGTCCCTCTTCTTCCTTTCTGTTTTCTTATTTCTCTGTCTTTCTTGAGTCACTGTTTCTCCTCTGTTTAGTTTGACAATGATTCCGGTTTTCTTCTTTTTTCTTCCTCAGTTTCTCCTTACAGTCTTGTCTTCTTGTCTGTGCATTTTCTTTACCTCTCTGTGTCTTCTTCAACTTTCTCCTCTGTTTATCCTCTCTTCTTCATTTCCTTCCCTCTTCCTTACTCCATTATTCATATTACGTCTATTTTTTCTCCCTCTTTTGAATTCTTTTTTCTTCTGTGTGTTTTTCTCACTTTCTATATATATCTGTGTCCCCAACTTCTCTGCTTATTCCAACTTCGATTTCTCTTTCCCTTTCTTTCTTGCGCACTTTATTTTTCTTGTAATAAGTCCTTCTGATCTCAATGTCTTTACCTTCTTCTCTTTCTTATTTTTATCTTATTCATTTCTGTGTTTTGTTTACGGTTTGCTGATTTTTGCTTAATATTTTTTTCTTTTTTAGTCATTTTCTCGCGTTATATATTTTTCCTGTATTTTTTTCCAACTCATCTCTCTCTCTCTCTCTCTCTCTCTCTCTCTCTTTTGCAATGTCTTTTCAGCTTCCTCCATTCTCCTCTATCATTTCCTTTCCCGTTCTCTTCTCATTCTTTTCCTTCTTTATTCCACTCTATTGTACTCCTTCCATCTTTTATCGCAGTCTTCCCTTTCTCACTTTTCTTTTGATGTTGGTTTTCTGTTCCTTTATATTCTGCTTTGTCTTCCTTGTCGTCTTTCCTTCCTCCTCTTCTCTTCCCTCTTTCATACCACTTCTCCTCTTTCTTCTATCCTTCCTTTCCAATTTAGTTTACCCTCTTTCTCTTCTTTTCCAGATCAATCTAATTCCCGTATTTCTTCATACTGCTTGTCCTCTTCCTTCCTCTTCATTTTCCCTTCTTCCTCTTCATTCCTCCCATCCCGTATCTCTTCCCATTACTACCTCTTTCTTCTCTCACTGTCTCCTCTTTCCCTTCCTCCTCCTCAGTTCCCGCTTTATTTCCCCTCCATAACTCGCAAACTTATTCTCCCCGACCCTCCTTTCCACATTTCCTCTCCTCTTTCCCCTCGCCCTCCCTGACCCCACTTCCCCTCACCCCCCGTCCCCTCCCTGCGCCCCCCCCACTGCCGCTCAATACACACGCCGCTCCTCCACACTACAATCACAGCAGGATTCTTCACAGGATGTTTCTCTCGTCTGCCAGCACACACACACACACACACACACACACACACACACAAATTACAATGCATATTCACAGGGTCAAGCAAAGGCATAAAGACACACACGTCAGACATGCACCAATCAGAATACACACACACACACACATACACACACACACTTCATTACAAACCACAACCAAAAACACGACGAAAACACCAAGCAAACACCCGAAACTTAACCAGGTAAACACAACTAAACAAAAGAGGATAAACCAAAGCAAACAATATATAAAAAAATAGCTGAACCCAACAAAAGGAAAACACAATGGCAAGATGTAAGGCAACTGTGTCCCCATTTTATAATAAGCCAGGAATAATAATAATAATAATAATAATAATACAAACAAAAGCAGAAGAAAAGGGAGAAAAACAACACATAAACACAAAGCAAGATATAAAACAACTCTGTCTAAAATAAGTGCAAAGAAAAGCAGAAACACAGTAAAAGCAACAGGTAAATATACAGCCAGGTGTAACACAAAACAACAGGTAAATATAAAGCCAGGTGCAGAGCCACTCAATCTCCGGCCTCTTACCCACTCCAAGTCTCGTCGCAAATCACGGGTAATGTAATTTTCCCTCTCTTGTTATTAGTCTCGTCTGACGTGGTTCCTCAAGGGGCTAGTCCTCCTCCACCTCTCTTTTTCTTCTTCTAGCCTTACTCACTTTTTTTGCATTTCATTTTCTTTTCTGTCTTCCTTCACCTCTTCCTCCCTCCACCTCTCTTTTTCTTCTCGCCTTATTCTTTTTTTCTCCTCACTTTTCTGTTTTCTTTCACCTCTTACTCCGTCCACCTCTTTTTCTTCTTCTCGCCTCACTCCTTCATCTTCTCACTTTATTTTCTTTAATGTTTTCCTTAAGACTTTCCTTTCCCTTCATCTTCCCTCCTCCTGCTTCACTCCCACTCTCCCTCCCCTCGCTCCATCTTTCCTTCCTCCTCTTGTTCCCCGTCTTCCTCTTCACTTCATCTTGGCCTTTTCCTCTTCTTCCTCCTCGCTCCTATATTCCTCCTCTTGCCTAACATCCCCTCCTCTTCTTCTTCTCTTCCCTTCATTTATCTTCCTTTCCCTCCATTCCACTCCTTTTCGCTTCGCTTCCCCTCCTCGTCCCAGCTCTTTTCTCATCTTCAATTTCCTTCATCCTCTCACCTCACCTTCACATATTTCACCTCCTCTCTCCCTCTCACTTCACTTCCACGTCACCTCACTCACACTTCCCTTCCCTCTTCTCTCTCCTTTCACTTTTCGCTCCTTTTCCTTCATTTCTCTCTCCTCCTCTCCCCTCTTTCCTTCTCCTCTCCCTCACTTCATCTCCCCCTCCTCGCTTCATCTCACTTCATCCTTCACTTCCCCTTCCCATTTCACTTCACCTCTGCTCTGTCGCTCATCATCTGTCCCATTCGTTCAACCGCGCGAAAGAAATTTAATCATACAAACTAATCTCTCTCTCTCTCTCTTCTCAACTCTCTTCCTGCCTGTCTCCAAACCTCCCATTTCTCTCCTATATCCCATCATGTCAGTCTTCCTCTCCTCTCTCTTCCTCCAAACCTGTCATCTCTCTCTCTCTCTCTCTCTCTCTCTCACTCTCTCCTTTTTCCCATCATATCAGTCTTCCTCTCCTCTCTCTTCCTCCAAACCTCCCATCCCTCTCTCCTTATTTCCCACCCTCTCTATCTTCCTCTCCTCTCTCTTCCTCCTCCTTCCTTCCTTCCCTCCTCGAGCAAGACAATATCCCTCAATCGATTACTGAGCACCAAACAAAGCTCCTCGAGAATCCCCCTCTCTCCCTCACTAATATAACAAAAATCCAACTTTACTCTCTCACATTTCTCTCTCTCTCTCACTCTCTCTCACACACACACACGCACACACACTATCCACTCATTTCCTCTCATCCTACCCCTCAAAAGATCTCCTACACACACTCATAATACTCCTCCTTGCCTTTTTCCTACCATCATCTTCTTTCTCTCATCTCCTCCAAGAATTCCCCTCCTCCTCACTCAAAAACACAGAGGCATCTTTTTCCCTTCTTTTCCCCTCTTGATATTATTACCCTCTTTCCCCTCTTCCCTCTTACATATAATTTTTTCCCCTCCTTTCTCCCCCTTAAACTCACCTCTCATTCTGAAAACAAATACATCAACTTTACCAAGACCTCTAGCCCTCTCTCTCTCTCTCTCTCATACAAAAAAATCGTGAACATCCAGCCACATTTTCCCTTTCTCTTTTTCCACTCTCTCTTCTCTTTCTCCTCTGCTCTCTTTTTTTTCTCATTTTCTCCTCTGGTCTCTCATTTTTCCATCTTTTATTCACCCTTCTCTCTCATTCCCCCCTCAGCTCCCACATGATTTCTGCTCGCTCTCTCTCTCTCTCTCTCTCACGTGAAATACTATCTTCAACCAAAATAATTTCACTTCGTCGTGTCTCATTTCTCTGCTCTCTCCCTCTCTCTCTCTCAACAAAACGCCAGCTTCATCCAGACATTATTTTTTTTTTCTTTTTCTCCCCCCCTCCACCCCCCAGCCCTCCACCGTCTCACCATTATATAACACTAACGCCCGAATTGTCTTCTTTTTTTTTTCTTTTTTCTTGCCCAAATACGACTGTTTTTCTTTTTCTCCTTCCCCCCCCCATCGCATCAGCTGGAAATGGCTATGATGATGGTGGTGACGATGATGGTGGTGATGATTACTGGTGATGGTGGTGTTATGGTGGTGATGATTACTGATGATGATGATGACGATGATGGTGGTGGTGGTGGTTATGGTGGTGATGATTATTGATGATGATGACGATGGTGGTGGTGATGGATGACGATTATTATTATTATTATTATTTTTATTATTCCTCGTCCTCTATCTCTTCAAAAAAAAACCCACTGAACTTACTGAAGGAAAACAGGACAACTTTTTTCACCAACTTTTTTCTCGGTGTTTAAGTCTTTCCCATTGACTCTCTCTCTCTCTCTCTCTCTCTCTCTCTCTCACAAAAACACCACCATTCCTTCACCCTGACATCTTCCCTTTCTTCCCTCACTCTAATGCAACAAATGCCCAAAGTTCACACAAACACCCTCTCTCTCTCTCTCTCTCTCTCTCTCTCTCTCTCTTTCTCTCTCTCTCTCCCGCCATCAATACGGCTTCTCTCCGGGCTGGCACAGGGGAGGTGAATTTGGCTTCCTTTTGGGGCCTAATCTGGAGGCTATTTTGGGGGGTAAGATTTTCCCCTCCTTGTGACGATAGAGGGGGGGGCATTTCCCCTGTGTGGTGGGGGGCGAGGAGGGGGGCTGGTGGGCAGGGAGGAGGAGTGGGGGGTTAGGGAGAACGGTATGACGGGGAGGAAGGCAGGGGAGGTAAAGGTGAGGAAGGTAGAGAGGAGACATTGATGAAGGGATGGAGAGACAGGGAAGGGAGGGGGGAAGGAAGGTAGAGAGGGGGGTGAAAGACGGGGTGAGGAGGGAGAAGAGAGTCAGATGGTGGGGGAGGACAAAGAAGGAAAATGGGGGTGGGGGAGGAAGGAGAGAATGAGAGAGGAAGAGGAGGAGAGATTGAGAGAGAGGGAGACAGGGAAGAGACTGTAAGAGGGAGAGGAGGAGAGAATGTGAGAGGGAGAGGAGGAGAGAATGTGAGAGGGAGAGGAGAAGGGAAAGAGAGGGAGAGGAGGGAATAAGAGAGGCACAGGAAAAAGAGGGGAGTAGATGAATGGAGAGGGGTGGCAAAGAGGACGAGGAGATGGAAAAAAGAGGGGGGAGAAAGATGAAAAAGAGGGAGTAGGTGGGAGTAGGGGAGGAGGAGGCAGGGAGAGGGAGAGGGTGAGGGTGGGGGTGGGGGGGAAGGGTGAGGGGTCAGGGAAGATGAGGGTGAGGCTGGAGGAGAAACTGAGGTGCTAGAGGAAGTAAGGAAATGATGCGAGTGATAAGGAAATGTAGCCAGGGAGATGGAGGGAAATGAGGCAAGGAAGAAAGAGAGAGGGAGGGTAAAAGAGTGAGGCGATAGAGGAAGCGAGGAAATGATATAAGAAGTAAGGATATATTACAGAGGGTGAGAGGTGGAAGGGAAAAATGGAAAAAGGAAATGAAGGGAGGAAGTGAGATGACGCGAGATGTAAGGAAATGATGAGAGGTGGAGAAGTGATGGAAGGTGTAAAGGTGTTAATGGTGGAGAGAGAGAGAGAGAGAGAGAGAGAGAGAGAGAGAGAGAGAGAGAGAGAGAGAGAGAGAGAGAGAGAGAGAGAGAGAGAGAGAGAGAGAGAGAGAGAGAGAGAGATTTTCGTGTTGTCCAATATACAAACAAAATACTGTCCTAGGGTCCTACATCCTCCAACAGCACTTCTTCGTGACTAGGATCCTATTCTATACTTCACTCACATTAACTTGGCCAAATTTTCTTTTACTGCTTATTTCACGCAGGTTACCGACAGAAAGACAATGTTGTGACTCTACACACCCTCTGCTGCACTTCTTCGTGACTAGCATCATATCATTTTAGGCCAAGGTAAAGTGAACAGAGCGTAGTGTTAATATACTCTCACTTCAAGGCACTAAAAATGAAGAGATGAAGTGAAATGAAGGAAAATGATGCAGTGAAATGAAGAGGAAATGAGATGAAGTGAAATGAAGAGGAACTGAGATAAATAGAAATGAAGAGGAGGTGAGGAGGTGAGGAGATGAAGGATTTTAAATACCTGCCTCATTTCCTTTGGGTCATCTCCGCCTCCCAAGCCACTGACTGACACATACCTGGCGAAAGAAAACGATAATTAACTTTGTGATTAACCTGAAGACATTATGAAACTGGGGGAGAGAGAGAGAGAGAGAGAGAGAGAGAGAGAGAGAGACAAGGAAAAAATGAGGAGGGGAGAGAAATGAGGTGATAGGGACGAGATGGGGAGGAAATCAGACAGGGTGAGGGAGGAAATGCGTGGAGGTGAGAGAAATGAAGTGAAGGAAGGAGGAAATGGAACAAAGGAGGAGGAGGAGGAGAGGGAGGAGGAGGAGAGGAGGAGGAGGAGAGGAGGAGGAGGAGGGAGAAAACTGTAAGTGACAAATACGAGAAAATTCGGAAACGATGTGGAAGAATGTGTGTGTGTGTGTGTGTGTGTGTGTGAGAGAGAGAGAGAGAGAGAGAGACTGTGATGTGGAGAGGATGAGGGTAAATGATGCGCAGAGTCGAGGGGGAAGAATGAGATGGAAAGAGGAGGAGGAGGAGGAGAAGGAGGAGAACTTTTACCATCCTTCCCCACCAACTGTTCTTTCCTCCCCACAACCTCTTCCCCTCAATAACCTTCCCTACCTCTCCTTTTCTTCCCCAATATGTCTTACTCTCATTTCCCCTCCCCTCCCCCTCTCTCTCTCCCCAGTTCTTCACTCCCTCTCACTTCACCCTTTTCATTCCTCCTCTTCATACTAACCCTCCTCCTTTCCCTGTTCTCCATCCTCGTCCCCTACTTTCTCCCTCCATCTCCCCCTCTTCTCCTCCTCCTCCTCTCCCCTCCCCTCTTTCCGGCTCGCTGGGTGGTATTTGTGACACGCAAACTCAAGCCGAGAAAAACTGATCGCCGAACAATTTTTCAAGAAGTGTTGCCGTGGCGAAAAGGCCTCATGAATCCTGGCCTCGTCGACGAAAAAAATGGGCGGGGGGAAAAAACGAAAAATAAAAAAATACGGAAAGAAGAGAAAAATAAGAAAATGGAAAGTAAAGAGAAATAACAGAGTAAAAAAAAAATAGGGAATGTAAAGACGAAAAAATAAGGAAAGGAAAAAAAGGAAAATAATGAAAGAAAAATCAGAAAAGGGAAGGTAAAGAAAAACAATAAAGTACAAAATAAGAATAAGGAACGTAGAGAAAAGAATAAGGAAAGTAAAAAAATAAGGAAAATGAGATAAATAAGTAAAGAAAATAGGAAAAATAAGAGCAAAATAAAAATAAAAGTAAAGAGAGAAATAAAGGTGAGGAAAAGGTGTCAATAATCGGGATACAGGTAAAGTCTTGAGAAAGATGGATTAGAGAAAAAAGATGTTTAAGTAAATAAGGATAAAGAGAGAGAGAGAGAGAGAGAGAGAGAGAGAGAGAGAGAGAGAGAGAGAGAGAGAGAGAGAATGAAACACAAACAAACCGTGGAACTCCAACACACACACACACACACACACACACACACACACACACACACACACACACAGCACGAAAATGAAAACATACACCTCACTCAGCAAACACAAACACACATCAGAACTCCACATTTCAGGATCACAAACACACAACACAAAAAATGTAAAAACACACACAAAAAATACACTTGACAAACAGAACACAAAGCAGAATGTAAAAAGAAATATAAATCGCTTGTAATACCACACTGAACCACACACCAGTAATAATTCAGTGTTAAAAAGAAGTGAGAGGGAGAGAGAGAGAGAGAGAGAGAGAGAGAGAGAGAGAGAGAGAGAAATACCTCACACAATATCCACATAAAAATGCCTTGTAATGCTGGGACGTTGAACAATGGTTGGCAATAATTCAATGTTAGAAGTGAGTAAGATGTGTGTGTCAGGGGGAAGGGGAAGGGAGAGGAGGGGAGAACGAGGAAGGGATGGGAAGATAAAGGGAAAGGAGAAGATAAATGAGAAAAGAAAGAAAGAGATGGGTGAAAGGGAGGGGAAGGAGGAAACAGAATGTGGAAATTTGGATGTGGGATGTTACGAAGTGAGAGGGGGAAAGGGAGGAGAGGGAGATGGGGGTGGAATTAAGAGGGAAAAGGAAAAACTGAAATGGGGAAAGGAGAGAAACTAGAGGAACAAAGACAGAGAGGGATAGGGAGAAAGACTGATGCATAAAGTGATAGAGAAACTGTCAGAGATGGAGAGATAGATGGGGGAAAGAGAGCGAGTAAGAAAGGAAGAGGGAGTGGGGAGTGTGATCCAATGGAGTGGAGGAATGGAAGTGGAAGGGGGAGTGAGGGAGAAGCGTATGCGATGCCAGGGAGTGAGGACTGGGAAAGGGAGAGAGGGAGTACTGGAAAGAGAGGGAAGTGTGGACGGGAGTGGAGCCCCAAGGTGGACGTGTGGAGTGGGGGACATGAAGCGTGACCAATGTGATTTGTTCCCTTCAACACCGATATTTCACTTACCCCACTCCCACCACTCTCACTTAGACCCCCTCCCTCTCTTAGCACTCCTCCCCTCTTCCCCTACTCTTACCCCCACCCCTGCTAGCTCCCCAACACTGATATTTCACTTCCCCCACCATTAGCTACCATCACCACTCACTCCCCAACTTCATCCCTCCCTCAGCAACGCCACCATCCCTCCCCTACTATCTCAATCCCCACTATCCTCCTCCCCACTACCTCCTCTCCCCTACCTCCATCCCTGTCTCCACTTCCCAACCTTATCTCAATCCCCCTCTACTTCTCCGCCCCACTTGTCTTCATCTCCACCACCTACCCACCCCTCCTCCACCACCACCCTCACCTGTCTCTCGGCATTATATTTAACACCTGAGTCTGGCTTCACTAATTTATCTGAACACCTTTTCATTTAGCTTACACACCTGTCATGCACCCCCTCCTCCAGGTCTCAACTCACTCCTTTTTTTAAATCAACTACTCATATACTCTTTCTCCACCCTAAATAACTGATACATCTATTCTATCTATCCTACGCAACTTCTATATATCTATCTAAACACCTCTCATTCACCCACTTGGCTAGCTTTCCTTCTCTTTAATTTCCACTTTCACTCAGTCATTCCAGACACCAATATGCTCTTAGACACATATAATCCCACTCACTCACCATTCAACTCTCAAAATTCTTCTTACCCTCCTCACATCCCTTCACTCTCCTTTAACATCTTCCAGGCATCTTATATCCACTCAAGGCTCTTCACTTAATCTTCTCTTCACCTTTCAAACTTCATATCCATCATTTTCAACTAATCTTACCGTCTTAATCAAACCTGCAGTCATTCACCTCTCTCCCTCTCTCTCACACACACACACACACACACACAACGTCTTTAATAACATCTTCCTTACTTTACACCTATTCACTAATCCTCATCTTGAAAAATCCTTCCTAACACTATCTTTACATCCAGTCACCTTATCAGTCCAACCTTCAGATCTTATCAAAATCTTATCATCCTGACCTTCCTTTTCTTTTTTAATCTATCACTGAAACCTTCGAAAGAGACATGTTAAATATTTATCAATTTATTTCTCTCTCTCTCTCACTTTCATATCATTTAAGCACCATAATCACAACCATCCACTCTCTCACCCTCCCAGCTCTCAAAATAATAATAATAATAATAATAATAATAATAACTGGCTTCATTCACCTTTATATTTACCTATCATTCAAGCCTTCCAAACCACCTGGCTTTCCCTGGCTTTAAAATCACTAATAATAAAAGCCACTGCAAATCATCTCAAATTAATATCCTCTCATCCTTGCAGCCACAAAAAAATAAATAAATAAATAAAAACTAGCCAAATTTATCACTTCTATACATCTTCGTAATCTCCTATCAATTTCTTCGTTACCTCCATCAATTTCTTCGTTATCTATCCCTTTCTTCGCCATCTGTCTCTATCCATTACGGCCAATCAAGCTCTTTATTTCCCCTGACACACTGTTTGTTGTGGCTCTCCATCCATCTCCATCCACCTTGCTATCTCCTATGCGTTTATACTCCATTAATCACAGTCTCCGTCCCTCACCGTCTTCCTCTTTTGGTGTGCTTGCCTCCCCCTCCCTAATCTCACTCTGCTTCTTAAATCCCTAATCTTTTTTTGCTTTTACTTTCTCGTTTTTCTCATCCTCTCTAACCTCTCTTTGCCTCTTCCACCTTTCTTTTTCTGATTTGTATTTTCTCATCTTTCTCTTTTCATCCTCCTGCCTCCTCTCTCTTTTTCTTCCACTTCCTTCTTTCCTCATTCCCCTTCTTATCATGTCTTGCTATCATGACCTCTTTTGCTTTTCATTTTCTCCCTTCCTCTTCTCCCCTCTCCCTTTCCTATGTTTCTTTTTAATCATCCTTTTTTTTTCATTTTCTCCTTTTCTCTTCTTTCTTCATCCTCTCCCTCCTCCCTCCCTCTCCTATTATTTCTTGCTAACCTCTTTTCCCCTCCCTTATCTCCCTTCCTCTTCTCTTCTTTCTTCATCCTTCCCTCTTATCCCTCATCTTCCGCGCTCCTTATATCTCAATCATCCTATTATTTTCCTCTCTTCTCTGTCTTATAATCTGCTGTGTTTACCTTTCATTAATTATCGCCTCTTTCGCTCATCCTGTCGTCATACGGTCTTCCTCTCTCTCTTCTTCACTCATCTTTCTTTTATCTTTACTTTCATTATTATTTTATTTATGTTATTATCTCCCCTTCTCATCTTCTGTTGCTTTCATATATATTTTGTTTCTTATCTTCACCTGTCTTCTTTTTTTTTTTTCTCATTCTGAATTGCTTCTCAAATTTCTCTTCTCCTTTGCTTCTCTTCCTTCACCTCTACAATTCTGCCCATGTTTTCTCCTCCTCCTCCTCCTCACTCTCTTCTCCCCATTTACGATACTCCTCCCTCTTCCCTCTTCTTCCCCACATCCCATCCTTCTTCTGTCTTCATTACTCTTTTATTTCCCTCCATTCTTTACTCCTTTCCGCTTACCTACCTGTTCTGTGTTTACCTTTCATAAATCACTCTCTCCATCGCTTACATTCTCAAGACATTTTCCTCTCTCATCCTTAACCATTTTTTTGCTTCTTAAAACTTCCTTCATCTTATTTATTATCTCAGCTCCTTCCTCCCCATCCTTTCTTGCTTCTGATATTTTCATTTTTCGTGTTAATCTTTTTTCTCTCTTCCTTCACCTCTTACATTTCTCATCTGTCTTTATTTTCCTTACACTCTCTTCTGTTCTTTTCTACTCCTCGTCATTCTCTCTTTTCCTTTTTCTTTCCTTCTCCTCTTCTCATCGACCTCTTTATTCTCTTTCTCTTTTCATCTCTCTTCTCCTTGTCACTTTTCTTATAACATTCCTTGTCCTCTCCTCTTCCCCTCTACTTCATCCTCTCCCTCTTTTGTTCACCTCTCTTTTCTCTCCTCTTCCTACTTCTTTTTTCTTCCCATCTCCTCTTCCCCTTTTCCTCCTATCTATACTCTCCATCTCCTCCTACTTCTCTCCTCTTCTCTTCCTTAACCTCCCACTTTCTTTTTTTCTTCTCCAACACTTTCTCATCTTCTCTCCTCATTTCTACGCTTCACCCATTTCTTCTCCTGTTCTGTCTCTGTGTGTCTGTCTATCTGTCTGTCTCTCTCTAGCATTCTTTCGTTCGTTATCAGGTGTATCCGTGTTCGTCATTCGCCGTATCTGATAATGTCCTCTTCATTATCATCAATTATCAGTGTTTAATACTCTCTCTCTCTCTCTGATAATTATTTTCCTATTTTTCTCAGGCCACCAATTAAACAACTACCCGCCATTCCCAATTTTCTCACCCCATTACCTCCAACATCCTCGGTTAATATACAGACCTCTCTCTCTCTCTCTCTCTCTCTCTCTCTCGCCTCGCTATCTCTCCATCTGGCCGCAGCCGCACACGGAGGCAGGCAGGGCGTGAGGAAATTTAATAAGACCGCAATAGCCTCCCCTCCCGTCACTCCCCCTCACCCCCACCTCCCCCACTCATTGCCCCCTCCCTCACGTTCCCTCCCCCATCCCACACCTCCCTCCCTCACGTTCCAGACCCCTCTCCCTGCTCCCTCCCCCTTCCTCGTGCCCCCTCCTTCCCTTGCATTCCCTCCCTCCACCATCCACTCCCCCTTTGCCCATCCCTTGTCCCCCTCCCTCCTACTTTTCCTCCCTCCTCTCTCTCTCTCTCTCTCTCTTTCCTTCATTCCTCCCAAACCCGACCTTGTTTTCTTCCCCATCTCATTCCCACCTCTCCCATCTCCCCCCCCCTCTCTCTCTCTCTCCCTCTCCCCCTTCACGTCGCGTCTATCCACCCAGCCATCCATCTCACCGACAGACACACTAACCACCCCTTCGTTACACCCTCCTTACCACCCACTAAGAAGTATACATTAGCACTTATTAACAGGGGATATCCTTCGCCTGGGTATACCTTGCATCCTGGTGACATGTGTGACGCCATCTGTAGCGTGGGGGAACAGGTGGGAGTCAGGGAACGGGCTGCCTAGTCAATGTCCAGGGCTGGATTTAATATAGTGGTGGGTATTAGAATAGGGATTTGTGTGTGAATCGTTTTACTTATTCTCACAATGCTAAGAGGAAGGAAGAAAGGAAGGAAGGAAGGAAGGAAGGACAGACAGAAAGGAAGGAAAGGTAGAAAGAAGGAAAGAAGGGAGATGGAAGAAAAGATAGAAGAAAGGTAGGACAGAAAGAAGGAAAGAAGGAAGGGAGGAAGGATAGCTAGAAGGAAGGAAGGGAGGAAGGATAGAAAGAAGAAAGGAAGGAAGAAAACTATAAAAGAGGAGACACATAAGAAAACAGGAGATTAAGGCTGCAAAGGAGAGGAGAGAGGAGACAACTATTTAATAAACAATACGGTAATCAAGCAGGAAAGAAAGAGCGTAAGGGAGGGAGGGAGGAACGAGAGGAGACAGGAACAGAGACGTAAGCAAGGAGGAGGAGGAGGAGGAGGAGGAGGAGGAGGAGGAGGAGGAGGGTAAAACAATAAGTGATATGAAGGGAAGAGACAGAGGCAAAAATAAATCTGACCAAGTAAGGAGGAAATGAGATGCGTGGGAGATGAAGGAAGAGAGGAGAGAGGAAGGAGAGATGGAGGAAGGAAGGAGAGATGAGGGAAGGGAGGAGAGATGGAGGAAGGAAGGAAAAAGCAAGAGGAAACACTGAAGAATAGCAAATAAAGAGGAAGAGGGAGGGAGAAGAAAGGCAGAGAGAAAGAGACAGCAATGGAAGAGCGAGGGAGAGGAAGGGAGGAGGAGAAAGGAGGAGGAGAGAATAGAGAAAAACAAGACCAGCTAAGGATTATGAGAGAAGAAGAGAAGGAAAAAGAGAGGGAAATGGAGGGGGAGTAAGGAGGAATGGAGGAGGAAGGGAGAGAGAAGAGAAAAAACGGACAAACATAAGAACGAATACGAGGCGCAAGGGATGGAGGGAGAATGGAGGAAGGGAGAGAAAATGAGGGAGAAATGGAGGATGGAGGAAGGCGGAAAGAAGGAAGAAGGGGAGGGAGCATGGGGAAAGGGAGAGTAAGAGAGAGCAATGGTAGAGTGCATGAAGAAAGGAGGAGGCAGGGAGAGAAATGGAGGAAAGAAAAAGGGAGGGAGGGAAATAGAGGAAAGAAAGAGGGAGGGAAATGGAGCAAAAAAGGAGGGAAACTGGAGGGAAAAGGGAGGGAGGGAGGGAAGAAGGATGAGAAATAGAGGAAAGAAGGAGGGAGGGAGGGAAGGAGGAAGGAAGGGAAAGAAATGGAGGAATGATGGAGGGAGGGAGAGAGCATGGAGCTAATCTAGGAACGTGGATGCAGTAAAGTCCTGCCTTATGGCCTACCCTGGCACACCCGGAACTAACCCCCCCCCTCCTCTCTCTCTCTCTCTCTCTCTCTCTCTCTCACACACACACAATCCTTTAATATTATTCTTGCCCCTCTCCACTTTCCATCTATTCCTCCTACTATTCTCTCTCTCTCTCTCTCTCTCTCTCTCTCTCTCTCTCTCTCTCTCCATACAATCAAGACCCCCGCCCCCTCAATCTCCGGGAAAAATCCATTTACTATTTAAACGAAGATTCATTTTGCTAAGATCCAGAAGTTCACTAACCTCGCTCTTCCCCTCCCCTCCCCTCTCTTCCCCTCACCCTCTCCTCTCTTCTTCCTCCGCTCCCCTCCTCTTTTTCTCTCCCCTCCCTAGCCTCCTCTCTTTCCCCCTCCCTCCCGCCTCCCCTTCACTCGCCTCTTTTTCCCTTCCCTCACCTCGCCCTCTCTTTTTTCCCCTTCTCTCCCCTCACTTCCTCTCCCCCTCTCCATCTTCCTTCCTTCCCCTCACCCATTCTCTTTCCCTTCCATCACCATCTCTCTTCTCCCCTCCCCTCCTCTCTTTTCCCCTAACCTTACTTTCTCTCTTTCTCCTCCACTCTCCTTACCTCCACTCTTTTTCTTTCCCCTCCCTTCACTCCCCACCTCTCTCTCTGTCCTTCCTTCCCCTCACCTGTTATATCCCATCCCTTCATTTTCTCTCTCTCCTTCCTTCCCCTCACCTTCTTTATCCTATCCCTTCCTTCTCTCTCTCTCTCTCTCTCCAAAAATCGCCCGGAATCAGAAAAAAACCCGCCCAGGATTGTGTGGGCTATAACTTTGGAGGAGGCAGTCAAGACCAAGGACTTCCGGGGCTGAGGTGCTCTGGGCTGGAACGTGGGTATCTGGGCTATTTATTTACTTATTTATCCATTTACTCATTTATTTACGTCTTATTTTTATCACTTATTGCGGTGGTTATTCTTGTGGCTGTTATTGATGATGATGATGATGATGAAGAAGAATAAGGAGAAGTAAAAATAACGATAACAATGATGATGATAATGATAATAATAGTAGCAGTGGTAATAATAATAATAATAACAAGAGTAATAATAATAATAATAATAATAATAATAATTTAGTATACGAACCTACCGACCTACAGAGTAACAAAGACTACAAAGGCAGGGTAAACTCAGGGAGGGGGCATTCTAGTATAGCTAAGACGCTTACTAACACCTCTTCCTTACCGATTTATTCCTGCTTCTGCTCCGGTGTGATCTTAAAGAGTAGTTTCGAAAATAAATCGTTAAGGAACAGGTGTTAGGGAGCTATGATTGGGCTACGTGTCTTCTGTCACCCCGACGCATTAGGGGATAATCTGTAAGGGGGGTAGTGTGTGTGTGTGTGTGTGTGTGTGTGTGTGTGTGTGTGTGTGTGTGTGTGTGTGTGTGTGTGTGTGTGTGTGTGTGTGTGTGTGAGAGAGAGAGAGAGAGGCCAAAGCAAAAAGAACAGAATAAGAGAAAAATCAAGAGATGTATATGGAAGAGAAGACAAGAAAATGAGAGAGGAGAGAGTGAGCGAAAAGACACGGAATAAAAACGTGAAGAGACGGAACAAGAAGGAGAGACCATAAAGAGAGAGAGAGAAAAAAAAAAAGAGACAAAGGAAGGAGAAAAAGAAGAAAGAGAGAAACGAGAAAATGGAGACACGATAAATGAAGGATAAGAAAAATAATAATAAAAGGACGATGATGACGATGTAGGACGTCTCTCTCTCTCTCTCCCTCTCTCCCTCCATCTCTCTCTCTCTCTCCTCTCTCTCTCAGTGAAGGTGGCCCAGTGAGCAGATCAAAGAGAATCCTTTAATGACCTCCTTTCACCTTCCCTCCTTCGGGCTGTTGACGCCCCCCCCCCTCACGCACATACACTTCCCCTCTTCCTCTTCCCTCTTCCTCCTCTTCTCTATCTTCTTCCCCTCTCTCTTTCTCTTCTTCCTTTTCCCCATTTATATCTCTTCTATCTCTCAACTCCTCATCTCCTTCCCTCTCTTTCTTCCTCTTCCCCACTGCATCATCTTTCTACCCCTTATCTTACTCAACTATCTACCCCTCATGTCACTTACATTTCTACCCTTGGACTCATCATTCTATTTCCTGCCTTACTCATTTCTACCCCTTGTCACTCATATCTTTCTACCTCTCGTCCTCATCTCTCTGCCTCTTGTCTAACTCCTCCCTCTACCTCTTATCTTCATACCGTCTTTAAGCTTTCTCATCTCTTCCGTGAAACCCGGTAGATGTTCTTATTATCTCTAAGCTCCATCACACGACCTCGTTTCCCACAACTCCCCTCCCCTCCTCTCCCGCTTCCCCCCTTCCTTACCCCTCCCCTTCCCCTCCTTTCCCCGACCCTCCCCCTTCTGCACGCTCGCTTCTCCGTCTCCTCCCTCCTCTTCGTCTCTTACTCGTCCAGCACGACCCCAATCACCCCTTCCCTCTTCCCCCCCCCCACGTCTCCTTCCTTGTATGCCATCGACCTCTTTCTCCCAAGCCCTTCTATCTCTCCCCTCCCCCTCCTTGTCTCTCATCGACGTCTCCCCTCCCACTCCCTCCCCCGCCTTTTTTGTCTCGATCCTATCCATCTCTCCCCTCCCCCCCTCCCCTTTTCTTTCCCCTCACGTCCCCTCCTTCTCTAGCACCGAGGGTAATCATTTCAATGCACTCCTCCCCACCCCTCCTCCCGTTCCCCCCTTCCTCCTCCCCCTGATACACTTTTCTCCCCCTTCCTTCCGTTCCCTCCTCTCCCCCTCACTCCGATACACTTTTCTTCCCTCTCTTTAACCCCTCCTCACCCCTACCTATTCTTCCCCCTCCTCTCTCCCAGTCCCCCTTCCCCATTCGCTCCCAGACACGTTCTCTATTTACTTGTATGGCATCGACCCCATTCACCTCTCTCTCTCTCTTCACCTGATTATCCCGACTGTTCTGGACAGCAAAAGTAAATGAGAGGTTATTGTGTTGAAGCGGTAGTGAAAAAATACCCAACGATAATAATAATAAAAATAATAATAATAATATGAGAAAAAGCAGTTCGCAGTAGGAGTACTATCAATAATAATAATCATAATAAAAATAATAATAATAATCCAGCATGGTTATAATTCACTGCACTACCGATACAAAAACACACACACGTTCCTTTAAGAATATCCTGCCCTAACTTAAGACACGATACCTGATCTTAAGACAAATAGGACTAATTAGGCTATACTTACACCTGCCAAACTACCAGGTAAGGTTAACGAGCTTGTTCTACCTCGTTAACTGCCCCTCAGACCTGGTGTGGCTGGGGGCATGTTTGTGAGTGTATTATCCTCCCCCTTCTCGTCCCCTCCCCCCCATCCTTTTCCTGTCCCCCTTCCCCCCACCTCCCTCTCAACACAAGGTAAACAAACGTGAGAGGTGATGGGGTATGGAGATGCTGTGTGCTGTGGTGTGGTGTGATTTGGTGTGTGCTGTGGAGTATGATGGAATATTAAAGGGTGTGGTAAGGTAAGAGTGTGTGCTGCGAGGAGTGTGGTGCGTTGTGGTGTCGTGTGACGTGATGTGATGGGATGGGATGGGATGGGATGGGGTGTGGTGTGATGGGATAGGATGGGATGGGATGGGATGTGGTGTGATTGGATGGGGTGTGGCGTGGTGTGGTATGGTATGGGCTAGTGAAACGTGATGTGTGGTTTATAGTGTGTGTAGGTGAGGTGCGATACTGTGCTGAGTTGGGCTGCGTTGTGCTGTGCTGTGCTGTGTTGTGTTCTCTTGTGTGATATATGTGGAGTGATGTAGTGAGATGCTTCAACCGTGTCAAAAAAAAAAGAAAAAAAAAAAAAAAGAGAGAGAGAGAGAGAGAGAGAGAGAGAAAAGAAAATGTATGTTAAAGAGGAGAATTAGTCAACTGGAGGAAGGAGGAAAAAGACAATATGAAGAAAAAAAATATATGAGTCAGGGAAAGAAGGAACTGAAATCTTAAAGAAAACGAGTAAGGAGGGCGAAGAAAATGAAGAAGAAAGTGCGAGGATTTATGGGAGGAAATACAGACGAAGAAAATGAAACGGAGAAAGGAGTATGTGAATATGGTAAAAGAAAATACTAAGCGATGGAAAAACAAAAAAAAAGGTAAAAAAGAAAATCAGAATCTAGTCAAGGAGATGAAGAGCTGTTGAGAATAAACTTAAAACTCTCTCTCTCTCTCTCTCTCTTTCTCTCTCTCTCTCTCTCCCCTCGCTTGAAAGATGAGTGGCTAAATTCAATCTAAACGAGGGGAAACAACATTTCTATTAGAGCGAAAATGAGGGGAGGGAAAGATGAGGGGAAAGGGAAATATGCCTGAGGGGAGAGAGGGGAAATGGAGGAGAAAAGAGAGGAGAGAAGGAGGGAAGGTGAGGGAAATGCTGTCTGGTGGGGAGGTGAAGGGAGAGAAAGAGGTGTGGGGAGGATGGGGAAAGGAAAGGGGAGATGAGGGATGATGAGAAAAGAGGGAAACATGCTTGAGGGGAAGAGAGGGGAGATGTAGGGGTGGTGAAGGAAGAATAGAGGGGAGAGGGGAATGTGAAGGGGAGAAGAGGGGAATATGAAGGGGAGGAGAGGGGAATATGAAGGGGAGGAGAAGGGAATGTAAAGGGGAGAAGAGGGAAGGTGAGGGGAGAAGTGGACAAACTGAAAGGGAGAAGGGAGTGTAAGACAGTAAAGGGGAAATGAGGGAAGCGTGAGAGGGGAAAGGATGGTAAAAGAAAGCAATGAGAAAGGTGACAGAGTGACAGGGAAGGTGAAGATGGAGGAAAGGGGGAGGGGAGAGAAGGGAGAGAGAGAAAAGGGGGGAGGGGGAAAGGAGGAAGGGGGGGAGAAAGGTTAGGGAAGAGGGGAGAGAAACTCAATGTAGACGAGGGGTAACAACGGTATTCTATTAGGGTGTGCGAATGAGGGGAGATGATCGAGGGGAGACGGAGGAGGGGGAGGAAGGGAGATGAAAGAGGGAAGATGGTCGGGGAGAAATGAATGAGGGGAGATGAAGGAGGAGGGGAGATGAAGGGAGAAGGAGGAGGGGAGATGAAGGGAGAAGGAGGAGAAGATGAGGGAACGAGAGAGTGTGAGGAGAGGAGAGGCACCGAGAAAGAAAAAGAGGGAAGAGGGAAAAGAAAAGAGGAAAATAAAGGAAGAAGAGGATAGGGAGAGGAAATAGAGGTAAGAGGAGAGCAAGACGAGGAAAGAGGTAAATTGGTAAGAGGAGAGTAAAAAGAGGAAAGAGGTCGAGAAAATGATGACATGAGAGAGGGAAACGGAAAGGTGAAAATGAGGATAACAGGAGAGGAAAATGAAGCAAGAGGAGGTCAAGAAAAGAGGAAAATGATGCAAGAGGAAGGTAAGAAGAAAATGAGGGGCTGGATTATACCGTGGAGAGGGGAAGGCACGACTGATGGCATGAGAAAGAATAAGAGACGAGGGGAGAGGAAGGAAAAACAGGAGAAAATTGTGTGGAGAGAGAGAGAGAGAGAGAGAGAGAGAGAGAGAGAGAGAATGTGAGGTAAAGAAAACCAAGGAAAACGTAAAAGAATTCCGGTAGGGTAAAGACACAAATAAAGACTGGGAAAGAGGAAGACGAAAAACGGAGGAGCAATGGAAGAGATTTACTGAAGCAGAAGAAGGAAGCAGTAACAGATAAAGGAAGCAAGGAGGGAAGGAAAGAAGTAAGGATAGAGTGAATGAATCAATGAATGAATGAAAGGTGGAAGGAAGAAAGGAAATAAGGAAGGAAGGAAAGACAGAATGAATGAATGATTTAACTAATGAATGAATGAGAGATGGAGGGAAGAAAGGAAGGTGTGAAGGAAGGAAGGAACAGAAGGAAAACCTGAAGAATGACGAGAGAAGAAATAAGAATGAAGGGAAAAAGAAAGAATCAACGAATATGAGAAGGAGGGAGAATAATCTAGGAAATGAGTGGAAAGGAGGAAAATATACCAGAGAAATGAACAGATGAAAGGAAAATAAGAGAGGACAGTAGGAGTGAAGGGTGGGGATGAGACAGATGAAGTAAAGAAGCGGGAAGGTGAAGGGATAATGGAAGAAGAAGAAATGATGTAAGAATGAGAGGAAAGACGCAGATAAATGAGGAAAGGACGGAAACAGAAGCGACAGAGGAAAAATAAATAAATGCAGACGATGGAAAGTGAAAGGATAGAGGAATGAGAAGGGAGGAAAGAAGGAAGGAAGGAAGAAGGAAGCAAGGCAGGAAGGAAGGATGGAAGGAAGGATGAGGGTGGTGAAAAGGAAGAGATCACCGAAATTGCAGAGGGAATAAGGTTATCAGAGAGGAAAATGGGAGGTGATGGAAAGAGGGGAGACGACGAGGGGAGGGAGGGGAGAGGGAGAAGGGCACATGAAAGGGAGAAAGTAGGGGTGGGGGAAGGAGGGCCTCATGATGGAAAGTGAGGGGGAGGCAAAAAGGGAGAAAGAGGGAAGAAAAAATGGGGAGACATATATATAGGGACGAGTGAGAGAGGAAGAAACTGAGAAGAGGGAACAAGAGAGGGGGGAAGTAGAAGAACGGAAAAAGAATAAGATGGGGAAGAGGATGGTGAGACAAAGAACAAATAAGTAAAAGAAAAGAGGGAAGAAAAAGAGGAGGATACGAAGGAGGTAACGTGGAGAACAAAAGCGGGGGAGAAAAAGAGATGAGTAAAAATCGAAATAAAATATGGAGCGATATGACAAGAGGAAGAGAGTGAAAGAGAGGGAAGAGAGAAGAGGGGACAAATTGGGGGAGCTGAGGGGACAGGGCGAGTATGGATGATCGCCAGAAACAAATCACCCAAGGGGAAAGAAAAAGGAGGAGGAGGAGGAGGAGGAGGGGAGAGAGTGAGAGAGAAGGGGGGGGGATAAAGAATATTACGAAGGAAAAACGTAGGAGAGAAGGAGGAGGAGAGAAAATGAGATGATAATGATGATGATGTGGGCAAGGAAAAACAGAGGAAAAGAGTGTAAGGAGGGAAAAGACGGAAAAGAGGAGGACGTTAATGTAATTGCGTCCCAGAAACACACACACACACACACACACACACACACACACACACACACACACCTCCCTCTTCCCCCCCCCCTACCCCACCTGCTCCCTGTCAACGCCTGTGCCCGGCTATGCAAACATTTAGCCAGACCATTCCAATCTGTTTACGTTGAGTGGGCTGCCTGCTGATGCCTCTGGATTCGTCACGTGGTTTATACATACATTTCTTTGGTTTTCATTTTTTTTTTTTTTTTGGGGGGGGGAGAGAGAGAGAGAGAGAGAGAGAGAGAGAGAGACTTTTGGAGTGTTGTGTGTATATACCTCCTCCACATCCATTCCTCCCCACACCACGATATCATTCCACACACCTCCACACCACATCATTCCACACTATATATCTTCAAAGTAATCCACGAGTCTCCCCACACACATGATGCCCGTCACAACTCCACGTACAACTTCCACACATTAATGTCACATCCCCACACACCACAACACACCCCTCCCCACAACACAATTACCACAGTCCACAGACCCACACTACCACACCACACCCCCCAAACAATTCCACAAAAACACCACACCCTCCCTCATACTTCCACATCCCATACCTCCACACAAGCCAACACCACTCCACACCCCCACACCACATCTCCACACTATCCAGGCCAGACACGGTGGTAGTGATGTGTGGACGTGCTCTTCCCTAATCACAACCATCTGGTCCCTCACGTCTCCTGGGGCTACTATATAACCTCCCTTTCCCTCCCTCATCCTTCTCTCCTCCACCTCATCCTTTCCCTCCTCTCTTCTCCAAATCTTCCCTTCTCCTCCATCTCTTCCCTTCCCCTCATCCCTTCTTCCTCTCTCCTCCACCTCTCCATTCCTTCATCTCTCTCATCCATTTCCCTCATTACTTTTCCTCCCTCATTCTTCATTCCTCTCTCTCTCTCTCCTCCACCTCCCTTTGCCTTCCTGCTAAATATTTCCTTCTTTCTCCTCTACGCCCCTCACCTTCCAGAGTTTCTCCTCCCCCTACGTTCCTCTTTTCTCCCCTCCCTTTCCCTACACCCCTCCCCTTTCTTTCTACTGTTTCTTCATATCTCTACCTTCTACAGCCCCCCCCCCTCTCTCTCTCTCTCCACGCCTCCCAAGGGTGCCATGTACCTCCGACGCCCTAGATGATCACCTCCAACGCCCCCCCCCCACCCACCTCAACACCATCCTGGGGGGGGTGAAGGAGGGGGGGGGAAGGGTCGGCCCTGTGGAGGAGGAGGAGGAGGAGGAGGAGAGGAAGGGGGTTGAGGGGCACGTTCGGAAATCAGAAAGGCGATCATTTTGACTAGCCTGAAATCCCAGCATGGAAAAAAAAAAAAAAAAAAAAAAAAAAAAAAAAAATCGACATCTTCCTTTTTCCCTTTGGAGGCAGTGGCATTCTCTCCTGGACCCGTTTCTTTTTTCCCCCTCGTTTCCTCGTGTTTCCCCTTCCCCTTACGGACGTGTTTCTTTTTCCTTGGCACGTGTTTCCCCTTCCCTTCCTGGACGTGTTCCTTTTTCCTCTGCACGTGTTTCGCCTTCTCTCCTGCACGTGTTTTCTCTTCCCCTTATGGACGTGTTTCTTTTCCCTTGGCACGTGTTTCGCCTTCTTGCCTGCACGTGTTTTCTCTTCCCTTCCTAGACGTGTTTCTTTTTTCTTGGCACGTGTTTCACCTTCCCTTCTAGACCTGTTTCTTTCCATGGGGCGTGTTTTTTCCCTTTGAACCAAGATTCTTTCTCTTCTGGGCGAGTTTCTTTTCCTCTCCACCGCCATGTTTCTCTCTCTCTCTCTCTCTCAGCCATGTTCACTCACTATCTATGCCGTTTCACTTTCTCGCAAGCTGTCACGTTGCACTCTCACTCATCTTCACTCTTTCTCACACCTTGCCAACATCCCCAAGCTTCCCCTCCTCTCAAACATGCTTCACTCTTTCTTACACTCTCTTTCGTCCACATTTTCCCATTTTCACCCCTAACACAGGATATCAGAGCCACATATGCAGAGACATGGCCGCTTGTTCGCCTCTACATGGGAAAAATACATGACGGGAACAGGTAACAAGACAGAAAGGGCCGGGAGGGAAAAAGAAAAAGGGAAAACTGGAAAAACAAGTGAGGGATGTGGCACAGGGACGAGCAGGTAAATTGATAAAGGTCGATAGCAGGTAGAATGATAAAGGTGGGTGGGTGTGTGGGTGGATAGAAACAGGTAAATTGATTAAGGTCGATAGCAGGTAGAATGATAAAGGTGGGTGGATGGGTGACAGGATGTTTAGATGGATGGATGTAAGAGGATGAATGATGTATGGATGGATGTAAGAGGATGAATGATGTATGGATGGATGGAGGAGGAGGAATGATATATGGGTGGATGTAAGAGGATGAATGATATATGTATGGATGAAAGGATGATGGGTAAAAGGAGACAAGGTAATAATGAATGAGAACAATGAATGAGTGAAAGACAGAACTACGAGAAAATCGACAAGTGGGCTAATACTAAAACTCGTACGATATAATGACATCATCGTACCGGTGTATACAGAAAGATGGACATGCGTCAGAGTGGCAAGTTCCCCCCCCCCCCAGAAAGACAGGCAGATGGAGATGGATAGACACTTGGATAGAGAGAGGAGAGCAACAAAGATGAAGTTGAAGACGGTGCGGCGTGCAAGAAATACGTAAAGACAGACAGATGGATAGATGGGATAAAAGACTGACAGGGGCCCAGAGAAGACAGTAAAGTGAGAGGAGAGGAGGAAAGATGTTCAAAATACCTCACAGGGCAGGCTAGAAACAGACAGACAAACAGATCGACAGAAAAACAGACAGGCAGAAACACAGAAATAAAGAGAGGAAACAGACAAGGAGGAGCACAGTAAAGCGTGTTACAACAGACAGACAAACAAAATGACAGAAAGACAGAAAAGTCAGAAATAAAGAGAGTGAAAACTGAGGCGAGGCGAGGCACAGTACAGCGTGTTAAAAATGGGTGGGGGAGGCGTGTTTGCCCTCAGCGAGACTCCCCGTGGCTTGTCTCATGAAGCTTGTGTGTGGGGACCAGGACACCCAGGGCACGGACATCCACGACACGAAAACACACGGAAACGGAATCCCAAGCCCTCCACACGACGCTAGAATAATCAAATGAGACACAGTGTTGGTGAGGTTTAATGTCTGAACCTTATTTCACTGCCCCCACAAAGACACGACTTAATTCCGCCTGGAGAAATTTTTAAGCAGTTAGGGGGTTTTCACAACTACAATGGCTCTGCTGCCTGCTGCCGGACTCTCAGGAGAAGGATTATCCAAAGCCTTTATCAACCATTAAAGAAAAAATATGAGTAAAATACAAACGAATAAAAGTGGAAAATTTTACAAGCGTTTTACTAGGCTCTTGAACCCAATTTCTTATTCTTTCTTTTTCTTTTTATGACAAATATGAAGGAAACAAGGGCTAGAAGCTTTTTAAGGCCTAAAAAGTCTCCAAAAGAACCCTTAAATTGAAGTCTCCAGGAACCATCTACAAAGGCATTTGGAAGACCCTTGAGGTTTTAGGACTGTAAGGGGTTCTTTTCAAATCGGACCCTCAGTAATTCAGTAACTCAATGACAATGGCGCTTCTAGGCCAGCCCTCTCGTTAGTATTTTCATCCGAATACGCATCAAAGCATTACATTCAGGACAACAAGAGATGGTATTATTCACCTCATGGAAATCTTAATAGCCTGGATCAAAGTGTGTGTGTGTGTGTGTGTGTGTGTGTGTGTGTGTGTGTGTGTGTGAGAGAGAGAGAGAGAGAGAGAGAGAGTTGGGGGGGAAGGGGGGGAAGCGGAGGGAAGGAGCGGGGTCCAACTTGTCAGGTTTATTGTGCGTGGTAAGTGGCTGGGGATAATGTGGTGGGGATGTGTGTGTGTGAGATGTTGTGGCCATGTTACACCACGATACAGCCCTTGTAGTGGGGGAGGGGAGGGGGGAGAAGGAGAGACAGACAGAGAGACAGATGGAAAGACAAAGATTGCGTGGAGACAGAGAGAGAGGGTGGGGAGAGGTACAGACAGATAGATAGATAGATGGAGGGAGGGAGAAAGAATGAGCGGAGACAGCCGGACATAAGGAAAAACAAACGGGGAAGAGGGACAGACAGACAGACACATAGTTGGAAGGACAAAGAATGAGTGAAGACAGAGAGACAGACAGACAAACGGACGAATATACAAACAATGAGAGACCTACAAACACAGCAAAACAGACAAGAAGAAAAACACAGATATAAAGAAAACACAAAAACAGACTCAATGAAAAAACAAACACTTCCAAGGCTACACACACACACACACACACACACTGTCCATTACCAGATTGGTCCACTGCGGCTCCCCCCACCCCCACCCCCACCCATGCCTCACACTGCAGGCGGTCACACTTACTGTCATAATCCACACTAACACACTCACACACATCTCACTCTATATTCCGTTTCAACTGCATCCACGTCGCATTCAACACTCATTTACTCACCTCCCCCCCTCTCTCTCTGTCTCTCTCACACACACACACACACCTTCACCCAATCCACCACATCCCCATCCCTCCCAGCCCTTTCTAAGCCTTGCTCTCATTTTCTCATCCATCTCACTCTACCCTCACACATACTATCTCACTCTCACACACTCTATTTCACTCTTACCACACTCTAGTTCACTTTCACTCTGGCGGAACTAACTCTACACACTCTCCAGGGCTCACCGTCATCAGAAATATTACAGAACATTTTTCAAAGCGGGTGTCGAGTCATTACACAACTATACTTTTGTGGTAAGTAATATTTTATGGAGGAGAGAGAGAGAGAGGGAGAGAGAGAGGTGACAGTTTACAGGGTCTCTCTCTCTCTCCCTCTCTCTCTAAGCAGGACCTCCACAGACAAAGGCAAGGCTGACTCAGAGCTCTTCACTTGCCTCTTCCGTTCTCTCCCTTTCTCTCTTATCTCCCTCTCCTCTCCCCTTTCAGTCTCCCCTTCCCTCCCCCTTATCTCTCACTCCTATTCTCTCCCTCTTCTTATCTTTGCTGCACCTCTCTCTCTCTCTCTCTCTCCCCTCCATCTTAGCTACATCGTTTTTCTCTCCCTTTCACTTCCCTCTCTCTCTTCATTTTAACCTTTCACCCCCTCCATCTTCTCCCTCCCTCCCTCCCTCTCCCTCACAATGTTTCCCTCCCTTTCTTCCTTCCTCTATGGTCTGTTTCCCTCGTCCACCAACCAGCGTTTCCTCTCCCTCTTTACTGCTAATATTCGTTCTCCTTCGTCACATCCCTCCCTCCCTTCTTTTACAAATCATCGAAGGGGAAGAGACTGACTTTGCTTTTCTGTTTTTGCCTAACTGACTCTCTCTCTCTCTCTCTCTCTCTCTCTCTCTCTCTCTCTCTCTCTCTTTCTACCTATCTATCTACCTTTTAGAGATCACTGAAGCGACTGAATTCTTTTTCTTGGTTAGACTGACTTTTTTTTCATTTTTCTCTCCTTCCCTCTTGTCCCCCTTTCCTCCCTTCCCCTCTCTGTCTGTCCGTCTATCTGTCTATCTATATATCAATCTATCTATTATTAAAAAATTGTCGAAGGGGAAGTTACTGAATTTTTCCACTTTCTTCATCTCGACATGACTGATTTTCTCTCTCACTTCTTTCTTTCCTTTCCTTCGTCTCTCTTTCTTCCCTCCCACAGCTCTCCCCCCCTCTCTCTCTCTCTAATATTACAGTGTCATCATTATTTACCATATTCAACCATCCTCCCCTCTTCCCCCCACCTACTTATCCCCCATCTATATGCAACCCATCCATCTCCCCTCAATGCCCTCTCCCCTCGTGTCATTCTCCTCTCCCCTCCGCGACCCCTCTCAGCCATATCCTCCAAATCTATCTATCTATCTATCTACTCAGGCCGGCTACTCCAAGCTCCTCTCAAAATCACACACACGGTAACGCAGAGGACAAGTGAGAGAGTTCAGGAGGCTTGGATAGATAAACTCGATAGATAGATAGAGAAGTGATGTGTCATGTGGGATGCAAGAAGGGTTAGACAGACAAAAGACACAGGCGATAGATAAAAGGCATGGGCGATAAAAGAAAAGCGATACCGGTAGTTGACTAAGAAGGGATAGACAGACAGACATAAAGATAAGTAGATAGATACAGATAAAGATAGAAAGATCGATAGATACATACATACACAGAAGGAAAGGTGGTGAAAGAGAAGGCAGGCGATGAAAGTACTTGCGTTAGATGTGGCGTTGGCTTTGGTAGAGAGAGGTTCAAAGTCACTCCAAATCATCCTCTTAATGTGACGACAGTACCGAACCGACCGAGCCACCGTATCGTCTCTCTCTCTCTCCACGTCCATTCGTTCAAGGACCATCCATCATCCAGCCTCGCCTCTCTCTTTGTGCTTTCTTGCCCCGTCGTCCTATTCGTCTTCCCTCGCCGCGAAATGCCCCCCCCAACACACACACACACACACACACACATTCCTCCTCCCCCCCTCTCTCTCACACATACCCTACCCCCATCCCTCCTGCCCCGCCCCTTCCAAATGCCCATGTGTTGCTTTTTATCACATCTGGTACCCCCTCCTCTCTCTCCCCTCTTCATATCACCTCCCCTCAGTATAAAAGTAAAATCAAAGTGGGGAAAGGGAGAGGGGAGGACAGACACATGGAACAGAGGGTGGAAGAGACGACAGGTGAAGTAAACAAAGGTATGGTACAGGTTAATTGATTGCTGAGGACAGGTGTTGAATTGTGGGTGTCTACAAATTAAGTGGCACTCGGTGGTACTCGAACCCACCAATCCCGGGTTTCATTCTGTAGTGGTTTGTCCACCTGTTTCCCCTCCCCTCCCCTCGTCTCGTCTCTGCGGTTCCCCTTCCCCTTCTCCTCTCTCCAGAACCCCCCTCCTTCGTATCTTCCCTTTCCCCCCCCAAGCCTCCCTCCCCTCCTCCCTCCAGGCCTCCCTCCCCCATCTCCCCTCCTCCCTTCAACCCTTTCTCCCCTCCTCCCTCCAGGCTTCCCTTCCCTTCTCCCCTCCTCCCTTCAACGCTCCCTCTCCTCTTCCCTCCAGGCATTCCTTCCCTTCTCCCCTCCCTTCCCCTCCCCTCCCCTCAGCACCGGGAGCGACACGTGTTTCCCTGGCCACTATATTTCCCTCCCACGGCCCGCACTAAATTAATATTCATGACAGAGACGCGGGGTAAACTGCCCAGGGAGAACAGCGGCAGGGAGAGGGAGAGGACAGGGAGGTAGAGGGAGAGGACAGGGAGGGAGAGAGAGAGAGACGGAAAGAGGAGGGAGGAGAGGGAGAGGACAGGGAGGGAGAGGGAGAGAGACGGAAAGAGGAGGGAGGAGAGGGAGAGGACAGGGAGGGAGCAGAGGGATAGGGAGAGAAACGGAAGAGGAGGGAGGAGGGGAGGGAGAGGAAGGAGGAGACAAGAGAGAGGAATGGGGGAGAGGGAAATCGACAGAGAGGGAAAGGAGAGGGGAGATGGGGAATGGAGAGGGAGGGGGGAGACAAGAGGGAGGATTGAGGGGAGGGCAACGGGAGGGAGAGGAGAGGGAGGAGACAGGAAAATGTCCGGAATGAGGGATGGGAGAGAAAGAAGAGGAAGGGAGGAGACAAGATACAGGAAAGAGGAATGGGAGGAAAACAAGAGAGGAAAGGAAGACGATAGCAGACTCACGGGAGGGAAAGTGAGGGAGGAGACGGAAGGAAGGAAGGAAGGAAGGATGGAAGGAAGGAAGGAAGGAAGGAAAGGATGAGATGAATACAAGGACTGCAAGGAAAAGAGGAGGATGAGAGATGCAGGGAAAGGAAAGAGATGGGAGATGAAAGAGGAGGGAGAGGAAAGGGCAGGAAGAGGAAAAGAGGATGGAGGCGCAGGGAGAGAGGGGAGAGGAGAGGACAGGAGGAAGGAAAGTAGGAAATAAGGAAATGGAGGGTCTGAAGAGGGGAAAGACATCGGAAGAGAGGAGGGTGAGCGGTGAGGAGGAATGAAGGGGAGAGAAGATTTAGTAGATGGGGAGAGGGAGGAGGTGGGGAGGGAGAGGGGAGGAAGGAGGGACAGGAGGTAAGGAGGAAACAAGTGACAGGCAATGACAGAGAGAGAGAGAGAGAGAGAGAGAGAGAGAGAGAGAGAGAGAGAAAGATGCAGTAGAAAAGTTAACTTTGGAGGAAAGCAGAGAAAAGGAAGGAAGTTTGCTTGTTAGAAATGTAGCATCCAGTAGGCAGGAGAGGGGAAGAGAAGGTAAGGGAGGAGAAGGAGGGATAAAAGACGTAAGGGAGGGGGAGTAAGTTAGGGACGAGGAGGGAAAAAGGGAGGAAAGAAGGAGGAAAGTTAGGGAGGAGGGGGGAAAACGGGAGGAAGGGAGCAGGAATAAGTGGGAAGAAAGGAGGTACGGAAGGGAGGAAGAGGGAAAGGAGAAGGGAGGAAAGGAAGGGGAATAATTTAGGAGAGAGAAGGAGGGATCATGGAAGGGAGGAGGAAGAAAGGGGGGAGGAAGGGAGGAGGCACAAATTAAAGCCTAAAAACAAAAATAACTACAAAAGGAAGATGATAACTAACAAAACTATTCGATCTGTTTAAGACAAGGATAGCACAGCACAAGTCAGTAGCCGAGTGATTAGGGCAGTTTTTCATCCGATGCTACAATGGTTTTTTTCGCGTCGTCGCTGCGTGTCGTCCCGTGTCGTGGTCGTGTCGCCTGTCCATGGGTGTCGTGTCGGGCTGGTCGTTCCCTATCCTGGCTTCATTGGTCGTTTTTTTGGCGGGTCGTTTTTGTGTTGGGTGTCGTGTCTGGGCTTTTATTTATGTGGTTGTGGTGGTGTGGTGGTGGATTGATTGGCTGGGATTGTGGATGTGGGTTCTCTCTTTCTCTCTCTCTCTCTCTCTCCCTTTTCTCTCATTCTATATTCCCAAGCTGAACATAAATACAGGAGTCAGAAATGGAGGACGGGAAAATATATTAAAACCAGAGAGAGAGAGAGAGAGAGAGAGAGAGAGAGAGAGAGAGAGAGAGAGAGTGGTATGAACGAAGAAAAACTGATAAAAAAGGGAAAACGAAAACAAAATCAACAAAAACGGAGAAAAAAAGCAACGAAGAATATAAGACAAATTTAAGAAAGACCAAAGATGTGAGAAAGTGAGGGAAAAAAAGGAGGAAATAGGTAAAGAAAAAAAGTAAATGAAGATACGAAAACAGAAATGAAAGAGAGGAAAAATGATAAAATGAGAATGATGGAGGAAACGGGAAAATGAGGAGAAAGATGAGAATAATGCTGAGAAAAATGAGGAAGAGGAAGAAGCGAACCAGATATTAAAATCATTCATAAATGCGGAACATCCGGCCCGAGGGAGAAAGAAAACAGAGCGGTAAATGAGAAGAGGGAAGGGGAGGAGGAATGAAAGAGGGGAGAAAGGAAAAAGGGGAAGGGCAGGGATGAAAGGAAGAAAGGGAGAGGAGAGAGAGAGAGAGAGAGAGAGAGAGAGAGAGAGAGAGTTAAGGGAGAGAGGAGCAGTGCAGAGAACAGCACAAAAAAGAAAGAAAAGAAAGAGCTGGAGAGAGAGAGAGAGAGAGAGAGAAAAAAAAAAAAAGACCCGGGTACAGAAAAAAAAAACATAAAAAAAAGAGACGAGAGGAACAAAGACATTGGTAAGGGAGGGGGGAACGAGAAAAAAAAAATCAGAAATAAAACCAGAAAAAGAAAAATGCACACGAAAAGAGCCAGAAAAAAAAAAGAGCATCAGAAAAGAGCCAGAAAGAGCACCAGGGATAATAAGAGCCAGAGAAAAAACACCAGGAAAAAAGAGCAACAAGAAAAAAACAGAAAAAAGCAGCAGGAAGGAAAAAAAAAGCCCTGAGTGGAGTGGAGTCGCCGGGGTTGTTACTGAGAACTGGTCATATATGCGACACAGCCTTCCGAGATCAGTGGAGCGGGGACGGTTTTTGATGGCGTGGAGGAGGGGTTGGAGGGAGGGGGTAGGAAGGGAGAGAGGGGGAGGGA
This sequence comes from Coenobita brevimanus, assembly GCF_032717465.1. NCBI lineage: Eukaryota > Metazoa > Arthropoda > Malacostraca > Decapoda > Coenobitidae > Coenobita > Coenobita brevimanus. The sequence goes on from NC_137053.1 coordinate 62,892,736, forward strand.
CGTTGGAGGATGGGAGAGAGAGGGGGGGAAGCTGGAGGAAGGGAGAGAGGAGGAGTGAAGTTGGAGGAAGGGAGAGACGAGGAGTGAAGTTTGAGGAAGGGAGAGAGGGGGAGGAGTTTGAGGAAGGGAGAGAGGGGGAGGGAGTTTGAGGAAGGGAGAGAGGGGGGGAGGGAGTTTGAGGAAGGGAGAGAGGGGGAGGGAGTTTGAGGGAGAGAGGGGGAGGGTGTTGGAGGAAGGAAGAAAGGGAGAGGGAAGCTGGAGGAAGGGAGAGAGGGGGATTGAAGTTTGAGGGAGGGAGGGAGAGAGAGGGGAGTTTGAGGAAGAGAGAAAGGAAGCAGGGATTTGGAGGAGGGGAGAGAGGGGATAAAACAAAGACTGGTGGGGAGGGAAAAAAGTGGGAGGAGGGAACCAGGTGAACAGTGGAGGGTGGGAAGAGGTTAGGGGGATAGAGTGGGGAGGTAGGGCAAAAAAGTAAGGATAAAACGGGGGAGGATAGTGTGGTGGAATGGAGGACGGGAGGGAGGAAGGGAGAGAGTGGGGAGTGAAAAGACGGCGGTGCGGGGAGAAGGGAGGGGGAGTATGGGATGGGGGATAGAAAAAGGGTGTGTGGGAAGAGAGGGGGGAGAGCGTGGAAGACGAATATAGAGAGGGGTGAAGATAGAGTGGGAGTGGGAACAGGAAGCGGGGGTGAGAAGAGAGTGTAGGCACAAAGAGAGGCACAGATTTTCTCATGGGGTTGGGGGTGGTGGGGGGATGAGGAAGAGGAGGTTGGGGTGGGTGGGGAAGGTGGGAGAGGAGGGGGGGAGGGAAATCATGGACAGGGGACGAAGTCGGGGTGAGAACAGGGTGAGAATGAGGACATCAAGAGAAAGGGAGATATGGAGAAGGTGGGTGTGAGAGGGAGATGGGGAGGGGAGATTATGCAAGGAGGGTGAGAAAAAGAAGGGGCTGGAACAGAATGGGGAGGGGAGGAAGGGAAGGAGAGAGGAATGGAGACTGTGTGAGAAGAAGGAGGAAGAGTGTGAGAGAAATGGGAAAAAAAAGGAGGGGAAGATGGGAATAAGAGGAGAAAGGAGAAAGACAAGAGAAACGAATGCCTGACGTAGAGAAGGGTGGAGAGTGAGAGGGGAATGGGAGAAGTGTGAAGGGAGGAAAGACAGGAGGAAAGGAGAAGGAAGGAAAAAGGTGATGGAGATAAGGAAGGGAGAAGGGGGAAGAGGGAAGGAAGAAGTATGAAGGAGAGAAGCAACGGGAGAAGGGGGAAGGAAGAAGCGTGAACGAGAGAAGAGACAAGGGTGAAAGGGGGGCATGGAGAAGGGAGAGACCGGGATGGAAGGGGGGAGTGTTTGTAAAGGTGGGTGACGTTTGTGAAATCAGGACCAAACACAGACAATCAGATTACAGGCACCATTACGACGCTGGCAGGAGGAGGGGAGGGGAGAGGAGAGGAGAGGAGAGGAGAGGAGAGGAGAGGAGAGGAGAGGAGAGGGGAGGAGAGGAGGGGAGAGGAGAGAAAAAAAAAAAGATGAAGAGACCACAGACATTGTACCGCATACGAAGAGGAAGAGAAAATGATGAAGAATAAAAAGAAAGATGAAAGGGGAGAGGAGGAAGGGAAAAAGAGGAGAGGAAAGAAGAGGAGAGGAGAGGTAAGGAAGAAAGGGATGAAGAGACCAGCGACATGGAATAAGAAGAGGAAAGGAAAACGATGAAGGATAAAAGGAAAGATGAAAGGGGAGAGGAAGACGGGAAAAAGAGGTGAATGGGGAAAGGGGATAGAAGGGAAGAGGAGAGAAAGACAAAAAATAAGAGTGAAGAAGAGGAAGAACGAGAGAAAGAGAAGAGAGTAAGAGGGAAGGTAGAAGAGGGAGAGAGGAAGAAGGAAGAACACGAAGAAAGAACACCAGGTACCATACAACGAAGCAAAAAGGAAAGCCAAGAAAACATAAGATAAAGGAGCATCTAAAAAAAAAATACATAAAAAAGAAAACAATATACACAAATCAAAATATAGTCTTTTCACATTACCTTTAACCCTTCCTCTAATTTTCCACACCTCCCAGGTAACGTGCAATACACACCTGGTGAGAGAGAACGATAATTAGCGATCAAAATGGGAAATATTGGAGGAGTCAGGGTTAAAAAATGCAACTTGGAATATTAAGAAAATGAATGGCAATGTATGGATGGAGAGAGAGAGAGAGAGAGAGAGAGAGAGAGAGAGAGAGAGAGAGGTAAGGGTGAAAGTAACTAGGGAGGAGTGAAGATACAGTGAGTGATACAAGACTACTGACAGTGAGGAACAGAGAGAATGAAACAGTAAGTGAGAGAGGAAGAAAAGGGCGGACAGGAGGAGGGAGGGATAGGACAGATGGAGGAAGCAAGGCTGAAGAGTAAAGGGAGAAAAAGAGGAGGAGAAAGAGGGAGAAAAAGAGGAAGAGAAGGGAGGAGGAAGGAAAGATGAGAAGGAAAGAAGGGAGAAGGAGAGAAAGGGAGAAAGGGAGAGAAGGACATGGGCGCCCAGGGACCTTTTGTGAGAAGGAAGCAACCTGGATGTGAGGCCAGAGAGGGTCAGGGAGAAGAAGGGGAGGAAGGGGGGAAGGAAGGTGGGAGTGGGAGAAAAAAGGGAGGGAGGAGGGCGTTAAGGGAGGAGAGAGGGAAACGAGAGAAAAATAGAAGGAAGAGAGGAAAAGTAGAAGAAGGATGAGGCACAGAAAAGGAGGGGAAACACAGATGAGAGAAGAAAGAATAAAAGGTGGTGAGGAAAGCATAGCAGAGAATAAGGATGTAGAGAAGGTAAAAGAAGTGAGGAAGTGAGGACAAGGAACAAGTCACCCAAGGAAATGTATGAGGGAGAGAACGGTGGGGGGGTGGGGGGTGAAATGGGCTTACGGTGGTGAGGCGAGAAGGGTAATAGGGTCAGGGAGGGGAGGGGAGGGCAAGGGGGAAGGGAGTAAGGGTGAAGTTGTGGAAGGAAGGTGCAACGGGAGAACGGATGGAGTAATGGTGAAGGGAAGGAAGGGGGAGAGGGAGAGGAGTGGGAGGAGGAGGGAGAGGGGAATGGGAGGAAGAAGCAAGGGAGGGATCAGAAAACGAAGGGTGAGGGAAAGAGGAGTCAGGGTGGGGGGAAGGAAGGAGGAAAGAAGAAGGGTGAAGGAAGGTAAAGGGGGGTTAGAAGAGAGGGAAGGAGAGGAGAGATGGAGGGGGAGAGGGTTTAGAAATCTGGTGGGGAGATGAAGATGGGACAAGGAAGGAGAGAGGGGTTGGGGAGAGGGGAGGAGATGGGAAGATGAGAGGGGAGAGAACCAAATAAGAGGGTGAAGGAGGGGGCGGAGAACAAGATGAGAGGGAAGAGGGGAATGGATAGGGTGAGACAGGAAAGAGGGGAATGGGGGTGACGATGAGAGGGGAGAAGAGAAAATGAGAGGGTGAAGGAGGGGAATGAGTCTATAATGAGGGGGAGGGAGGGAGGGAATAACAGGAGGGAGGAGTGGAAGGGAAGAGGATAAGAGGGGAAAATGAAAGACTGGAGAGGGGAAGAGAGAATATGATAGGTACTGTGAAAGGGGAGAGGAGAAGAGAAGAGGAGGAACGAGGAGAGGAGCAGAAAGACGGGAAAGGAACAAGAGAATGAGAGGAAAATAAGACATGAAAATAAAAAGGGGAAAACAAAGGGGCGAACATCAAGTAAAATGGGAGAATGATATGTGGAGGATGTGAGCAAGAGAAGATAAATTAAACGAGAGAGAGAGAGAGAGAGAGAGAGAGAGAGAGAGAGAGTCAAGCATGAAAAATAGGGGGAGTCACACAGATAGGAAGTGGGATGGGGTGGAAGGGGAGAGGAAAAAAGAGCAAGGGAAGGCGGGAGGGCGAGTCACAGGGAGGGGAGGGAGGGAAGGGAGAGTGACAGGGAGGGAAGGGAGGGAGGGAAGTCACAGGGGGGGAAGGGAGGGGAGTCAGTGGGGCGTAAGAGTCTTGAGGAACATGACTGACGACGATGAAAGTCCATCACACAAGATTTCCTCAGCTATGCAATAAAACTTGGTGTGTGTGTGTGTGTGTGTGTGTGTGTGAAGGGGGGGAGGTCGATGTGGGGGCAAATGTGGGAGTGAGGGGAGGGAGAGAGGGAAAGGAAGCGAGGGAGACAGGAGAGAGTAAAGCAGTGAGGTGAAGACGAAAGAAAGAGTATGATGGATAAAGAGAGAGAGAGAGAGAGAGAGAGAGAGAGAGAGAGAGAGAGAGAGAGAGACAGAGACAGACAGACAGACAGCGTGATGAAAAGACAGCAAGTAAGGAAGCTAGGGAAAGGATCGAGTAGTGAGAGGGAGGAAGAGGGAGAGAGAACAAGGTAGGGGAAACAGAGGTGAGTGAGACATGGACCGAGGGATCGAGATGAAGGCAAACAAGACTGCGATTCAAGACGTGGAAGACAGTGACGTGAGGCAGCAAAGACAGCGAAGCACTGGAGCAAAGAGAGTAAGGCATGGAGGAAAGAATGGGAGGCAAGGCGGAAAGTGAGCGAGGCAAGGAAAAAAAGGGGCAAGGGAGCAAGAAAAGAGCGAGGCAAGGGAGCGAAAGCGAGCGAGACACGGGAGCAAAGAGAGCGAGGAAGAGTGAGGGAGCGAGGCGGAGTTCACAGCTTATTGTCAACATGATGTCAAGGTCCACACACGCTCCATGCTCAGGCACTCGCCACACAGCCAGTCAACACTCCATTCTACACCCTGAATACACTCCAAAAGGACACCGAGTGGGAGCATCGGTGTAGTGAAGCCGTCAGTACTAGTCCAATACCGGTACTAAATCAAATCAGCACACAGCACCGAAATATAAGCACACAGCACCAAAATATATGCACACAGCAGCAAAATATAAGCCAACAGCACCTAAATAATAGCACACAGCACCAAAATGTAAGCACTCAGCGACAAAATATTAGCACAGTGCCAAAATAAAAACGTGGTCGCATATTTATCCCAAGTATGATGAGTAATGACCCGCGATGGCTTGGGGGGCACCGCGTTTGCCTTGTGGTTTGCGTGTGCCCTCTTGTGGAAACGTAAGCTGTGGCAAGCAATCATGGTGGGTTCTTAAAGGGGATGGGGGGAAGGACGTGGGGGAGGGTGAAGAATGGGAGGGGAAATGAAAAGAAAGACGAGAGAGAGAAGGGAGGGAGAGGGGAGAAGAAAACAGTAATGGGGTGAAAGGGGAGATGAGGGGGGGATATAAAGAGGGGGAATGTAGGGCAGGGTGGTGGCCCCAAGAGATCCACATAAAACACTGCTCTGTCACTACCTAGCACACACACACACACACACACACTCTCTCTCTCTCTCACACACACACACACACACACACACACACACACACACACAGGAGCCAGATGTGCCTTTGTGGCTGTCTTAACCTAATTTCGGTCATAAAGAGGATTAGACCCCCTGCCCTGATAAGATTGGGTGAGCCTGGCCTGGTTAATGGTGGGTGAAGCGGCAGGGTGGCAGGGTGAGGATTAGGGTGAGTATCAGGGTAAGGATTAGGGTGAGTATCAGGGTGAGGGTGTGTGAGGGTGAGGGGTGTTAAGTCCGTCGGAAGCGAGGGTGAGAATGAGGGTGTGTGAACGAGGTTGACGGTGTGAGAGGGTGAGGATTAGGGTGACTGTACGGGTGGGATCAGGGTGTTACACTGAGTGGGGGTGAGGGTGAGGATGTGTGAAGAGTGTGAGGGTGAGAATGAAACTGTGATGAAGATGAAAGGGTGTAAGGGTGAAGGGTGACCAAGTGAGGTTGAGGATAAGGGTGAGGGGGATGGGCTGTTGAGTCAGGGTGAGGAAGAGTAATTGAGAATGACATGGAACAGGCTAAGTGTGAGAAGTGTGAGGGTGAAGTGAATGGAGGATACGGGTGTGTGTGTGTGTGTGTGTGTGTGTGTGTGTGTGTGTGTGTGTGTGTGTGTGTGTGTGTGTGTGTGTGTGTGAGAGAGAGAGAGAGAGAGAGAGGAACGTGTACTGATGCGTAAATAATGTAAAAAAAAATAAATGTGGGTGAGAATGGGGGGTTGTGGGGGGTTGTGGGAGGTGTGTGGGGATGTGGGGTGTGGTGTGGTGGGGTGTGAGTGACTGAGCTAGCCAGGGTGATAGGATTAAGCTGTTCTCAATTATCTCTCAACCCTGCGCCATTTGTCTCCCCCCCACCCCCCCACTGACCGCAGGGGGGAAGGGAGTGGGGGGAGGTGAGGGAAAACTTTGGTGGGGTGGGGGTGGGGGTGGTTGGGGTGCGTGAGATGAGGGTGTGTTGCCAAGGATGAGAGGTAACTGGGTGAAAGTAATCGGGGTGCGGGTGTTGCGGTGTGTGTGTGTGTGTGTGTGTGTGTGTGTGTGTGTGTGTGTGTGTGTGTGTGTGTGTGTGTGTGTTACGGTAGGTGTGAGCAGTTGTAATACACATAATGAGCATGAAGGCAAGTACACAGAGAAGGCACTATAACACACCACACACACACACACACACAAACACACACACAATACTGCCTGAGGACGGGTGTTGAGGAAAGCATGTGCGTGTGGAGTACAGAAGTAAAAACAAGCAAGAGGAAGACGGGAAAACAGAGGAAATAAAACGAAAGAAAACGAGAAGCAGGTATAAGGGAAGGGGGCACTAAAACAAACCCACGTGGCCAATGAGGAACATAATAACACACGATAAATGGTGCTGGAGTGGGAAAAGATTGAGAGGTCGTGATTGTGTGTGGAGAAGGGAAAGGGGGTGAGATGAGGACTGGGGAAAAGAGGAGAGGAGAGGTGAAGAGAGGAGGGGAGACCGGAGAGGAGAGGGGGAAAAGAGGAGGAGAGGAGAGGAGACAGAAGGTGTGGAAAGGAGAAGAGAGGGGAAGAAAAAAAGAGGGGACGATATTTACCCTACCTCATCCCATCCAATCCCTAATGTAAACGCGACCATACTACCCTATGCTATTCCACATTCTCAACATCCAATCCCATCTTATCCCACCCTAATCCCATCCTGGTCTGGCTGGCGAGGGTGGAGGCATCGGAGGCGTCCACCCGTGACCTACAAACCTCCGCTCAGGGGTGGAGGTGGAGGTGAGGGTCAGGGTGGAGGCGTCTGTAAATGTCCACGAAATATATCACTCTCTCTCTCTCTCATTCTTCACACTTACCTCATTCTTTCAGCCTCCCTTACTCTTCTCCATCATCCCTTTTCTATTGCTCTTCCTTACTCCTCACCATCATTCTTATTTATCTTCCTCCACATCTTTCCTTCCCTCCCTCCCCTCCTCTTCCTCCATCTCTCAACCCATCTCCCTCACTTCTCTCTCCATCATCATTCTTACATCTCCTCCTCCACTTCTCCCTCCCTCCCTCCTCAACACCACCACCTCTACCTACCCTTCTCACATTTCTTCCCCCATCTCTCTCCTGTCTCTACGATCCTCACATTTCTTCCTCCACCTTTCCCCCTTCCTTCCTTCCCTCCCCTTCCCTCTCCCCACTCTCTCTCCCCCCCGCCCTTCATCTCCCCACCAAACTACAATTCACTGGCGTATCATTAAACTTTACCCAACAACCTTTGCCGGGAAATGAAGAAAGCATCAAAAATTCTTAATCCCAGCGTCCTCTCTATCATCATAACTTTTCACTTTTTCATAAATCATTTGTTCCTTTCGATTTCTCTCTCTCTCTCTCTCTGTCACACACACACACACACACACAATTATTCATTCATTTTTCATACTCCACTTCTGCTCCTTTCAATTTTAGTCCCCCCCCCTCCCACTTTCTCTCCCTCAAATTCTTCACTTCATGCTACATTTCAGGTACTCTCTCTCTCTCTCTCTCTCACTATCTATCTAAATCTCTCCTACCACTTTCATTCCAGTCACCTTTATTTATCCTCACGTCCCTTCTCTCTCCCTCCCATCTCTCTCTCTCTTACCGCTGCCTCGAGAAAAACTTTTAACAACCAACTGCGTAAAAAGTCATGCTAAAGCCCTCCTCCAACTTTCCACAAAAAATCACGTGTCAGCAGCCCTGAGATTGAGAATTAGACGCGCTTCTCTGCTCTTGTAAAATGCATGGCCACAAGCTCTCTCCGTCTCTCTCTCTCACACACACACACACACACACACACACACACACACACACACTTCACTCCTCTCCACCCACTTCACTACTCCACCCACCTTCCACTTACGATATTCTGTCTCTCTCTCTCTCTCTCTAAATCTCTGCTACCACTTTCATTCCAGTTTATTTATTCATCCTCTCTCTCTCTCTCTCTCTCTCTATCAGACCACACTCAGGACGGGCCGGCCTCCAATATTCATGCCTGACATTACAAACTTTCCGATCAGGACCACTGTAGTCTTTCTATTTATTGCCTGCCGTCCAATGTGTGTGTGTGTGTGTGTGTGTGTGTGTGTGTGTGTGTGTGTGTGTGTGAGTGAGAGAGAGAGAGAGAGAGAGAGAGAGAGAGAAAGAGAGAGAAACTATTTATCTATCAAACTATCTATCTATCAAGGTTATCAGAAGTAAATATCTAACTATGCAAAACCCTTGCAGTAAAAGCACCCATCTATCTCTCTATCCATCTACCTGTGTATCTATCTATCTATCCATCTATCTATATAAAAATCCTTGCAGTAAAAGCACCTATTTATCTATCTATCTATCTGTTTATCCATCTACCTATCTATCTATCTACCTATCTATATAAAAATCTTTGGAGTAAAAGCACCCATCTATCTATCTATCCATCTTCCTATGTAGGTATCTATCTATCTGAAAATCCTTGGAGTAGGAGCACCTATCTATTTATCTATCTATTTTCTGTCTTTTTCCTGCCAGCCGTCAAAATCTAAAATTCAATCATCCTGGGTCAATTAAAATCAAGGTAGAAAAGGTATCGCTCAATCTAGCTATCGGTATCTGTATTTATCTATCAATCTATCTACTTATCCATTTAGTGCTACACCCTCTCTCCCTCCTTCTCTCTCTCTCTCTCTCACACACACACAGATCATCCATGCAATGTTATATGAAAATTCTTAAATGTATTTGGAGTTACAATTATTACCCTTCTGTCATACTATATATTTATCACTTCACACTTCTCTCTCTCTCTCTGTTCGACGCCAGATCACTATCCCTATGTAAAAAAAATAATATAAATAAAACTACTGTATATATCTGCCTATCTATCTACCGTTTATCTCCATCTATCTATATAATATACAGAAGTAAAGATAAATTTGTAAGAAAATACAGAAGCACTTGAAGAATGACAGAGATATTTGTGAGAATTTAAAGAAAATACCTGAAGACTTGCAGAAGTATGTGAAGAATTGGAAAAGAATTTGTGAGGCAATGAAGACGCATTTGTGAGAAATTGAAGAAGGATTTTAAGAAGGTATTTGTAAGAAAGACATAAAACACAGATGATCCTTATGTAAGAAACTGAAAGTGTTTGTGAGTATTTGTGAGAAACTTAAGAAGAATGTGAGGAACTGAAGAATTATTTTACGAAGGTATATGTGAGTACGAAATATATAAAACAGATGATCCTTTGCGACAGGTGGAAATTTTGGGGGGCGGGGAGAGAAAGAGAGAGAGAGAGAGAAGACTTCAACCTCTAACCTGTCTCTCTCTCCCACTCAGCATTTCCATATAATTAAAGACGAATGTGAAAAATGAAGGAAAAAAATATATGTGTTAGGAATTATGCACGAGTCATGAATAATAGTAAAGTCAAAGTTAACACCGTAAAATATTTTCTTGATTGTCATTTTTTTCATACACCGATACTGGCGTTTGTGTGATTCAGATGCCATTAGTAAGATAACAGAGATAAAGTGAGGAATTAAAGACAGAGTGATGTGTTTAGGAGAGCATCTGTGAGCAAGAATCTCTGAGGAAACGTTTAGAGAAAAGAAAGAAAAGAAGAAAGAATACAAGGTTTAGAGACAGGCAGGGGAGGTATGGGTTTAAGGGGGTAAGAGGGGTGAGGTGGGGGTCAGCAGGAGGGCAGGGGTGAGGTGGGGGTAAGGAGGGGGCAGAGGGACTTCGGAGGGGGTGAGGTAGGGGTTAGTAGAGGGGAGGGGGGGCTTGGTAGGGGAGGAAGGGAGGAAAGAAGAGGGTGAGAGTGGGCTTAGAAGAGGTGAGATGGGGGTAAGGAGGAGAGCAGGGGGACAGGGATGAGGCGGGGGGTGAGGAGGGGGGCAGGAGCGAGGTGGGGGGTAAGGAGGGGGGCGTGGGGGGTCTCAGGTTACATAATTCAAAGGGTCCGTTGCACTTCCGGGGGGCGGCGCTCCACCTGGGTCGGGCGGGATCTTCAACCAACCTGCAATTTTAACCAGCGAGGGGGTGCACAAAGGTTATGGGGGGGGGGGGCTTGGGCAGGAGACAGAGAGAAGAAGAATGAGAAAGGAGAGAAAAAAGAATGGAGAAAGAGGAAATGAAGAAGAATGAGAGAAAAAGGGTGAAAGATGCGCATATATAGAGGTAGTGGCGAGGAATGAGAGAGAAAAAAAGAAGAGAACGAAAGACTGCAAAAGAAGAATGAGAGAAAAGAGAAAAGAAGGAAGAGAAAGGGATGGAAGATAAGATGAAGTGAAGAAGAATGAGATAGAGATAAGGAAAACAGACGCAGGGTTGGGAGAAAAGACTGATGGAAAATAAGAAAAAAGAGGAGAAAGAGGCGCAAGGACGGGAGACTGACTGATAAGGAATAAGAAAACAAGAGATAAAAGGAAGGTATAGAAACTGAAAAAAGGAAAGGAGAAGGAAAGGAGGCTTGGAAGGAAAGGGTTAGGTATAAGAGACAGATTGAAGGAAAATGTGAAATAACAGAAAAGGAAAAGGACAAGAAACTGAGAAAAAGTGAAGGAGAAGGAACTAAGGGACTGGATGAGGAAGAAGAAAATACAAGAGGAGATGAAGGAGAGACGGTGGAATAAAGAGGGGCATAGGGAAGGCAAGTAAAGGGAGAGAGAGAGAGAGAGAGAGAGAGAGAAACCTTCAACTGAAATAAAACAGTCCGACCGCAAGAAAATCTGCAAAAAAAAACAGAAAAAGAAAAAAAGAAAAAATCCAACTCTCCAATCGTCAGCAGAATACGAAAAAATGTGCAACACCAAGACAGAAAAAAGACCACGAAAAACGCTACGAATTAACTTTATTTTCTTTCACTCACTTGCTTCGCCTTCTCGTATTTTTTTTTTCTTCTTCTTCCCCGAGCCTGACAGATAAAAAGTTCTCTGCCTCGAACCCATTCTTTAACCAACACCGTAATTTGTTGTCAGGAGTCGAAAAAAAAAAATCTATTATTCTTCCGCACACTTTCTTTTAACCTACACCTGTTTTTTACGACGCGTAATATTGAACTCGATTTATGACATGTCAAGATCTCGACGGTCAAACTTTTACCAGAGAACTGAAGGCTAACATTTATTGAGCAATTGCACAGTTTGGATTTTTAAGATAGTGAATGTGGTCAATTGAAGGAGAACACTTTATTGTTAATTCAAAGGGCAAAATTATACCCTTGATTCTGAGGCTGACATTTTTTTGGACACCTGCAAGGCTAGGTAACATTTTAAGATTTCAATTATTAAGATCAACATTATTTTCACATCCCAACACCGAACTGAGACTAAAAATGATCAGGAATTGGGTTAAAGAAAATTGTATCAGTGACTCCATGGTTAATATTCTTCAAATTACCACAAGACCAGCTAACACGTCAAATATTTCGCAAGGTTAGCTAAGAATCAAGCATTTTACACCGAGCATTATAGCGAATCTTTAACATTTTCTAACATTACTGACGTTATTAATTCTATCAACAGTATGGAGTGGACATTTTATCAATAATCCTACAACCATGATTTTACGAACAGGTTTAAGAATAACACACTGACAGGTGAATCTCTTACCAATAATTCGAGTTAATATCTTCATCTATCAACAATAAATAAGAATGATAATAATCTATCTCTCTATCTATAGCCCGACGCCCTAATAATAATAATAATAATAATAATAATAATAATAATAATCTATCCATCTATCTATATACCTAGGCTGCTTCCCCCAAGGAAAGTGAGGCAGCCGAGACAGGACGACACACTCCCCATTTACTCATCCATTCAAACACATTCATTCGCATCTTAGCCCCAAAGGGGAGAACGGACAGATCCTCACCGCACCACACCGCACAAGGGTCAACTGCGCAATGCAATCAGTGACATCCGCAGCAGGGCCCGACAGCAAAGCTGGTTTACCCCTGCCACATCATAACAGACTCATCCCCTTACCCGCACCTGACCTGAAATAGCTGATCAGACCAAATGCGGGAGAATATCCCCTCAGGGCTGCGTCATCACTTATTCATTCACAATTTCTCTCCATTTATTTCTGTCACACACAGCCACTCTTCCTTGCTCAACAGACATCCCTCTCGCATCCAGCGCTCTCTTCACACCGTCCATCCATCCTATTCGTGGTCTTCCTCTCAGCCTTACACCTCTCACATCAGATCTAGTTATCTTTTTCACCAATCGCTCATTATCCATTCTCTCCATATGCCCAAACCATCGCAACACCCTCTGCTCAACGCTAATAATAATAATAATAATAGATGCCACTCTACAATTTCCACTACACATCATCTCCAACTACTCACAGCTCCAATACCAAGATCTTACCCAATAGCCAACATCCCACTTATTAACATCACTCAATACCCAACATTCACTCAATAACCAACATCACTCAATATCCAACATCTCAATAACCATCATCACTCAATACCCAACATCTCATTCAACATCACTCAATCCACCACCATCACTCAATACCCAACATCTCACTCAATCACCAACATCACTCAATACCCAGCATCACTCAATAACCAACATCTCACTCAATAACCAACATCACTCAATACCACCTGATCCTGGAGTTATACCACACCACACTACCCTTCCAAATACCAACATCTCAATTACCAACTTTCAGGCTGATATAAAAGTCAATTACCCTGTACCAAATCTCACGATCCTATGTACAGGGAAGTGAGAGTACAAAGTTTACAGAACAGTAGGCAAAGTTCAAAACAGATTACAGGGAACTCTCTCTCTCTCTCTCTCTCTCTCTCTCTCTCTCTCTCCTTTTTCTTCTTCTTGACCTAAAATTCCTATGCCACCTGACTAGCTGAGAGAGAGAGAGAGAGAGAGAGAGAGAGAGAGAGAGAGAGAGAGAGAGAGAGAGAGAGAATGATGAAGGCAGGGTATGGAAAGGATGGGATGGGTAGGAAGGGAGGAGTGAAGAGGGAGATGAAGTGTAAAGGGAGGGAATGGAGGGGTGGAGAGGGAGAAGGAATAGAAGGGAGGAATGAGGAGGAATGGAGAGACAGGTAGGGAGGGAGAGGAAAGGGGAGAGAGGGAGCTGGGGAGGGAGGGAGGGAGGGAGGAAAAGGAAGGGAGAGATTGCCAATACCGTGGAGGTGATCGATGGACGGTGAACAATAAGAAAGGGAACCAGAGCCAATAAACCAACGCCACACACACACACACAAACACACAGAAACACACACACACACACACACACACATGTACATCACCACACATCCTAACACACACATACAGCAAGTTACAAGCCCTTACATTTCTCTCTCTTTTTCTCTCTCTCTCTCTCTCTCTCACACACACACACACACACACACACACACACACACACTCACTCAGAATCAATCATCACGTCAATAGCTCTTTCGAAAAAAAAAGTTATTGAAAACAGGGTTCAATATATCAATATATCAAAATGATCGGATCTTGAATTTGGCTCTATATTGTATTTTGTTTTTCTCTTGGAAGGAACTGTTACTGCGGGCTCATGGCCTTTGGTTCCTTCTTCCTCGCATTAAAAAAAAAAAAAAAAAAAAAAAAAAAAAAAACACACACTGACAAAAAAGGTTAGACATATAAATACAGAGAGAGAGAGAGACTGAATAATAAGAGAATAAAAGACAGTAAGAGGGACGACTAAAAACAGAAGAGGAGGGAAATGGATTAAGGAAATGAGACAACCGGAGTGGAGAGAAAAAGTGGAGGGAGAGGAAAGGGAGGAAAAGGCTGGAGAAAGACTGAGAGAGAGACGGCAGTAGCAAGTGCAGAGAAAATTAAAAAGATACAAAGGAATACAAAGGAAACTAAACACCAACAGATCCTATGATCCTTTCGAGGCTGCTTGTTACAAAATAGACTATACCGTAACTACGAGATGTAATTCTACATGCTGAAGGAAAAGGATAGAAGAGCAAGAAGGCGCCCCCTACCTCCAAATCCTTCAGGTAAAACTGGCAGGAAAAAGTGAGAAGGACTACCACGCAGCATGGAAAAACTGACGTGGATATTTCATACGAAAGGCTAAAAAGGAAAAAGTTACATTCTATAATACTTTATCTATAAGCTTCCAGTATGAATAACCTGGAAGAGGAGGAGGAGGAGGAGGAGGAGGAGGAATCACTGACAAAGGAATGAAGACAAAGAGACGATGGAGGGGAAAGGTAACCTGGGAGAAGAAGCAAGAGGGGAGGTGAAAAAGAAGGAAGAAAGGAGGAAGAGGAGAAGGAAGAGAAGAGAAGGAGGAGGAAGAGAAGAATGGGACAGTAGAAGGGAATGAGTGAAGAGAAGGCCTAGGATAAAAAAAAAAAAAACAATAGGGGGGGGAACAAGAATGAAAGCAAGAAGGGAGGAGGAGAAGAGGGAAGAGAAGGAAGCAGGAGATCGAAGAGAGAGACAGTAGGAGAAGAAGAAGGAAGAATGGAGAATAAGAGAGGATGAGACGATGATGAATAATTGAGAGAGATATAAAGACAGAGAAGGGAAGGAGGGGAAGGATAATTGGTGTACATAACGGGATGGCGGGAAGGGATTAAAAAGCACGAGTGAAGAGGGGAGGAAAGAGGGAAGATGAGAAAGGAGGAGGAGGAGGAGGAGGAGGAGGAGGAGGAAAGATGAAAGACGGATGTAAAGGGAGGAGGAGGAGGAGGAAGAGGGAGAGAAGGAAAATTATGTAACTGACGAAAGAAAAACAAAAGAGGACGCTTGGTGGAATGAGTGATGCTGCTATGACTGATGATGATGATGATGATGATAAGAGAGGGGTGGAGGGTAGTCAGAACGAAAAAGGAGGAACACAGAAAAACTGACGAGGAGGAAGAAGAAAAGAAGGACGAAGAGGAGCTGATGAAAGAGGAGGAGATGAAAAAGGAGCATGGAAGACAGGGGTAAGAGTTAACGAGGGAAACACAAAGACGGGAAGTAGAAGAAAGAAGAAGGCAAGAAGGGAAAGGGGTAAGATAATAGCCGGAAGGACGCAAAGGGAGAGAATGGAAGAGAAATTAGAAGACGATGGGAGGGGAGGCAGTGGAGTGGAAAAGGAGGCACTGAGAGAAGATGGGAAGAGAAGAGAAGAGAATAGAAGTGACGCTGAAATTTGATGGAGGAAAACAGAATGGAAGAGAAGGCGATGAAAGATGCTAGAAAAGAAAGTAGAAGAGAAGCTACGTAAAAAAAAAAAAAAACTAGAAGAGAAGAGCTAAAGGAACAGAATGGAAGAAGGTGGACGCAAGGAAAGCTAGATGAGTGCAAATATACGAAGGGCTGAGAGAAAGTGGAAGAAAATGAAAGATAAAGACTAGAAGAGAGGTGGAAGAGACGGGAAGACAAACTGGAGGAGAACAAGGTACAAGGCGATGAAAGAACGTGAAGGAAACGTGAAACTAAAAGATGTGGAAGAGAAGGAAACAGAGGCTAAAGATGTGGAGGAGACTGAAAGATAGAAGGGGGGAGAGAGATCAAAGGAGGAGACATAGGAAGAGACTGGAAAAAAAGCAGATACAGAAGCGAAGGAAACAGGAAACTAAAAGAAGATGTGGAAGAGACAGAAAGATAAGTTTAGACGTGAGAGAGACAAGAGGAGGAGACGCAAGAAAATAACCAAAACAAGACTGAAGAAAATGGAAGGATACAGTAAGGGCAGACTGAACTGTATCACCAAGACTGAAGAAACATTAACCAAGCTGTGTGGGTATGAGGTTAACCACGAACAAGAGGCATGGGGTGAGGGGTGGGGAAGGGGGAGGGGTCAGTGAGGGGGGGAGGGGTGGATAGGGGTGGGGTGAGGGGTGGAGGTTGGGGTTGGGGAGGGCTGAGTTTACTTCTGGTATAGTGTATGAGAGAATTAAGGTGGACGATTTTTTTCTTTCTTTTTCTATTTGTTATTTTTTACCTACAAACTCCATTAACCTCTCATCTACGCCTCTCTTCCCCACACGAGGTCTCATTAAGCTGAATAAAATCGTCTGGAAGCAGCAAGAATAAAAAACCGTCTTGAAAAAATACTGAGAATTAATGGAGATCGCTTCGAAGAGTTCCAGTACTAGACAGACTTCCACAGGTGGAAAAAAAAGGTAAATAAATAAATAAATCGTCTGGATGGCAAGAACTAACTGATTAAATTTTGACAGCAATAACGATAATAATAATAATAATAGTAGTAGTAGTAGTAGTAGTAATAGTAGCAATAACAAAAATAATAATAATAATAATAATAATAATAATAATGATAATCGTACTGAAAGGGTATATGGGATGATTTCTAATGGTCTTCTCTTCACCATTTACATACACAAGTCCTTCCCTTATCAAAATACCATGTAGATAAGACTATATGGTTTCCAATCTGTGTTATCATGCTTGGAGGGCTGCATCACTCTTATCAGTGCGGTGTAAACATGCTTATATCAACGGCACACACACACACACAGCCTATAAACAGAAGCGTATCGAATGTAAACAAGTCGAGTCACTGGTGTACACATGAACGTCGCTGGCCACTGCTTAGTACACATGGGGGTCCACACACACACATTTACTAAATACACACACACAGAATACTAATGTGGGTACATACACACGTGCACGCAAGCAGGCATCACTAAACACATGCATGCAAATTTATACACAAACACACATCACTGCCTGCACGCAAACAGACTTTCTCCACACTCAAGTACACACACACACACACACACACACACACACACACACACACGAAGAAAAATAACAATTCAACATTACTCGTATTACACACACAGGCCGACAAACAAAACAAATATATCCTTAAAACACACACAAACACACACACACGGGCGACAGCAGGCCCCGAAAATCAGTTTTGCTCTGGTGGCAGAATAATTTCCCGGGCGAGCGACCTAAGTTGGCCAAGAAATGTGGTTATTGCGAACCAACTTTCTGCGCCTGACTTGTCCACGCAATTTATGTCTTGGCCACGCACTTTACTCCAACGCACCCCAATCCCGGAGTTTACGAACGCACACACACACACCCATACACACCTTTTTCCTACATACACCCACTGCAGTACGCCTTCCAATTCCATCCACTCTCACACACCTCAATCCACATTCACTTGCGTACCATCATCCACCTCTCGCCTTCCCAGCCCCCACTCCCATCCACTCTGCCACATCCAGTCACCCAGATCCACCTCCTCCACCATCACTCAGCCTGGTATGGTCTACACTGCTCTCCTTAATGCTCTTAACTTCTCCTGCTTCCTTTGTCATCTTCTCTTGCTGCTTCTTTCATATTCTCAACCTTCTGCTTCTGACTTTATTTTCTCTTTCTCGCTTCTATTTTAATTTTCTTAAACTTCTCCTTACTCTTTCGTCTTCTCTTACTCCTTCTGCTTACTCTTTCATCTCCTCTCTTTCTTTTTTCTCCTGTTTATTCTCTCTTCTTTCTTCTCCTCCTGCTTGCTTCTTTGTCTTTTCTTATTTCTGCTTACATTTTCATCATTCTCCTACTACTCATGTTTACAATTTCATCTTCTCTTTCTTCTCTTCACTCTGATCTTCTCTTATTTGTGTCTATTTTCATCTTTCTTTACTTCTCTTTCTTGCACCCGTTTCTCTTGTTCATCCTGTCAACATTCCGTCTTTGTTTACATTTGTCTCTCTCTTTTATTCCACTTTAGTTCTTGTATTTCTGTTTCCATCTTCATATTCTCTTATCTTACTTCTCCTACTTACACAGTCACCTCAATTAATTATCACTTTTTTTCTCTTAAGTGTTCTTGCTCTTCTCCTGTTCCCACTTAAGTTACTTTATCAATTTTGAGCTACAGTAAGTGTACAGTTTCTCCCACGTCTCCGACTCCACTTGTTTCCTTTTACTCACAGCCAAATGACCTTTCAAATTTCTCTTATTACCCCCTTTCGTCGTTCGCCAACCAAGCACGTCTTTTCTCCTACTTCTCTTCCTCAGCAACTTCTCCTCTCCATTCCCATCCAAACTTTCCTTCATATTTCCTTTATTTCCTCTTCAGCTCCTCCTCCCATCGTAAACCAGGAAAACGTAAAACTTTCTCTTACTTGCATATCATTTTCTCTCGCTCCAGTTTCTTTCTCCTTATGCCTCCGCCACCTCTCTTTCTCCTAATACTCCCCCCCTCCTCTCTCTCTCTCTCTCTCTCTCTCTCTCTCTCTCAAACGACGCCCACTCTCTTATAACTTCCCAACCAGGCATAGTTTCTCCTAATGCTCTTACTCCGACTTGCCCCGCCATTCCTCAGGTGATGCATCCTCTCCTAATGCTCTTACTCCTCCTCGTGCTCCAACCCCTCCTCATCCTCCGGCTCCATCCCTTCCCCCTCTTCCTTTCACTTCTGATGAAAAGAATCTTGCTTCGTTTCTCCTAATAGTGCTACTTTAATATCCGATTCTCTTTTTATCTGGTTAGTTTCTTGGAGTCGTCTTCCACTGTAGTTGTTTCTCCACTCTCTCACTCTCTCTCTCTCCATTGAAGTTGTTTTTCCAATCTCTCTCTCTCTCTCTCTCTCTCTCTCTCGTGTTGGTTTCTTGCCTGGCTTTCCTCCTGTCGCTCTCCCATCTCACTGGAATTCTCACAGCATCATTTTCCAATCAAAATTTTCTCCCAATCACATTAAGTTTCCCCAGTCTCTCTCTCTCTCTCTCTCTCAAATACCAGAGACAAGACAGCCGCTCACAAATCAATGCAAATAAAAACCACAACAAGGCCTAATTACACTTCTACAGGCATACAAACAAACAAACAGTATCGCAACTCACAATGCCTCTGCGTCTCTCTCTCTCTCTGACACACACACACACACTCCCTCTCTTCCACTCATTCACACACACACACACACACACACACACACACACACACACACACACACACACACACACACACACACACACACTCCCTCTCTTTCACTCACTCATTCACACACACACACACACACACTCCCTCTCTTTCATTCACTCACTCATTCACACACACACACACACACACACAACGAACAGCAACCCACAGAGCTCACAAAACATGAATAATATTAAGTGCCTCGCTCATAAATTCACGCCCCACTCACAAACGAGAGAAATATATATTAGAGGGGGACATTAAGAAGAGAAATATTAGAGAGAGAAATGTTAAAGAGAAAAATTATAGAGAAATATTAAAGAGTGAAATATTAAAGAGAAAGATTTTAAAGAGAAATATTAAAGGGAAAAAATTTAAAGAGATATATTAAAGAGTGAAATATTAAAGAGAAAATTTAAAGAGATATATTAAAGAGTGAAATATTAAAGAGAAAATTTAAAGAGATATATTAAAGAGTGAAATATTAAAGAGAAAATTTAAAGAGAAAGCTTAAAGGGAGACATATTAAAGAGAAATATTAAAGAGAGAAATGTTAGAGAGAAAGATTAAAGAGAGATATATTAAGGAGAAACATTAAAGAGATATATTGTGACGTTTTACAAATTAAATGCGACTCGGTGACAAGGAAGACAGGTATAATGCTATCTAATATGTCCGAGAGAGAGAGAGAGAGAGAGAGAGAGAGAGAGAGAGAGAGAGAGAGAATGAAGTAAGCTATATCAAGATGGCTAATAATCCCGTTCCCACAAAAGGCTAAAACTCACAAAAGCCAAAACGTGTAAATAAAGCAAAAAAACGTGTAAATAAAACAAAACGTGTAAATAAAGCAAAAAAAGGTGTAAATAAAGCAAAAAAAACGTGTAAATAAAGCAAAAAAAACGTGTAAATAAAGCAAAAAAAAAGTGTAAATAAAGCAAAACACGTGTAAATAAAGCAAAAAAACGTAAATAAAGCAAAAAAACGTGTAAAGCAAAAAACGTGTAAATAAAGCAAAAAAACGTGTAAATAAGGCAAAAAAAGTGTAAATAAAGCAAAAAACGTGTAAATAAAGCAAAAAAACGTGTAAAGCAAAAAACGTGTAAATAAAGCAAAAAAACGTGTAAATAAAGCAAAAAAACGTGTAAATAAAGCAAAAAAACGTGTAAATAAAGCAAAAAAACGTGTAAATAAAACAAAGGTGTAAATAAAGCAAAACACGTGTAAATAAAGCAAAAAAACGTGTAAATAAAGCAAAAAACGTGTAAATAAAGCAAAAAAACGTGTAAATAAAGCAATACACGTGTAAATAAAGCAAAAAAACGTGTAAATAAAGCAAAACACGTGTAAATAAAGCAAAAAAACGTAAATAAAGCAAAAAACGTGTAAATAAAGCAAAAAACGTGTAAATAAAGCAAAAAACGTGTAAATAAAGCAAAAAAACGTGTAAATAAAGCAAAAAACGTGTAAATAAAGCAAAAAAACGTGTAAATAAAACAAAAACGTGTAAATAAAGCAAAACACGTGTAAATAAAGCAAAACACGTGTAAATAAAGCAAAAAAACGTAAATAAAGCAAAAAAAAGTGTAAATAAAGCGAAAACATGCCTCCTAAGCGTCCTTGGCACTCACAAAGAAGCCTGGAGTGTGGACCATCTTTATTTACACTTACAAGCCAACTCCCACACAAACATTTGGTGGAGGAGATGGAGAAGGAGGAAGAGGAAGAGGAGGAGGAGTTTTCCCCTCCCCCCCTCTTCCTCACCACCATCACCACCACAATCATCACCACCACCCACCGCTGACTCTTCTTACTTGTCTCTTCCCCTCTCATCACCATAATCATCATCATCTCCATTCTCCTCCTCTTTCCCTTGCTACATCCTCCTCCTTTCTTCCTCCTCCTTGTGTGCACATCCTCCTCGTGCACACCGCCTCCTCCGTGTGCACATTATTCATACAGGACCCTCAGATAAGGTGGTGAACGCGGTGGGAATGTTAAGCTGAGAAGATGAGAGCTGCTTGTTGGGTGCAGGATGAGGAAGAGGAAGAGGAAAGAGGCAGGGAAAAGAAGAGGAAGTGTGGAGGGGAGGAAAGAGGAGGAATGAGAGTGGTAAATTAGAAGGAAGAGAGGAAGACAAGTGGATAAAACGCAAACAGATATGAAGTAACAGGAAAAACAATAAAGAAAAGAGGCATAAGATGGAGAAAGATAATAGAGACTAGATGTGAGAAAAAAAAAATACGGAGAAGAAAAGATGAGAGAGAGAGAGAGAGAGAGAGAGAGAGAGAGAGAGAGAGAGAGAGAGAGCAAAGCGGAGTCAAGCGAAGAAAATGCGTAAACAAGAGGACAAGAGGCAAAATATGAAGCAGAGGAAAGAAGACCAGAAGCGAGGAAAAAGAAAATACATTACGAAGACAGAAGTGGAAGAGGAGGAGAAAGAGGAGGGAGGAGGGAGGACATAAGACGGTGGAAGACGCTTGGAATGCTAAGCTGGGGAGATGGGATGTTTATACTGGTGTTGTGGAGGCGGAGACAAGGAGGAAGAAGTGAGGAAAAAGGAGGAGGAGGAGGAGGAGGAGGAGAAAAAAAACTGGTGATAAGGAAGAGAAAACCATGAAAAGAAAATAGCACGAAACTGAAGGGAAGAGAGAGGAGAAGAGAAAGAGAGAAACTGAGAAGAGAAAAAACAATTGAAAGAAAGAAAGAGAATTATCAAAACTGAGAGGGAGGAAGAAGGACACAAGTGAGAAAATCAAAGTAAAGAGGAAATTAAAAAAAAAAAAAAAAAAGTTGATTCAAGTCAAAGAAAATGGGACAAGAAATAAGAGATGTGAGACAGAAGGAGAATAAGAAAAACAGGAAGAGATGCCACAAAAATAACAGCAGAAACAAGGAAGAAGATGGCGTGGAGCGAGAAAAAGAGGCAGAAAAGAGGAAAAGAGAAAAAGACCAAACTCAAAGCACGAAATAAGACAAAGACAATGAGGGAGAGGGAACGAGACTCACAAATGCTAGACACTGAGAAAAAAACAACAACAACAACTTGGGGTACACCGAAAAACGGGAGGAGTTAGGCAGGGCACTAAAGAAGCAGGCAGTGAGTTAAGCAGGGAGGCAGGCAGCGAGTTAGGAAGGAAAACATTTGGGGAGTTAGGCAGAAGGCAGGCAGGGAGGCAGAAAGGTAAAGAAGTGAGTTTTGAGCGAGCCAGGAATGTGATGGAGGAGTCTGAGTGAGGTTGGTGGGAAGGCAGGTACGTAGCTAGAGAGGCAGGTAAGAGGGC
>NC_137053.1:62920279-62942779 GCF_032717465.1 Coenobita brevimanus
GATATTATTGCACAGTGAAGCCAAAATACACTTGACAGGTGAAGAAAGAGATTAAAAAGGAAGAGAAATAAGAGAAAGGAAAAGAAAGGTTAGAAAGGATATCAGATAAAGAGACAGGAAAAGAGAGAGGTTAAAAGGAATATCAGACAAAAAAAGAGAGAGAGAGGTTAAAATTCAGACGTGCTCTTTTCACGGTGCAAATGTCAGAAAAACACAAACTCCCACTCTTTTTCACTCCATCTGTGTTCAACCCCGATGCCTCTTACCTCCCTCATCCCACCATCAGTTACGTTTTTCTGACTTTATATTCGTTCATCCTTTTTCTCTTTCACTCACCTTAACCCCACCCATCCTGCCTCCTCCTCTGACTCTCCCAATTTTATGCCAACTCCCTCCCTCCCTTCTCCTCTGACTCTCCCAATTTTATGGTAACTCCCTCCCCTCCTCCTCCTCTCCCAATTTTATGGAACTCCCCCTCCCTCTAACTCCCAATTATTATGCCAACTCCACCCCTCCTCCTCCTCTTACTCTCCCAATTTTATGCCAACTCCCTCCTCCTCTTGACTCCCAATTTTTATGCCAACTCCCCCCTCCTCCTGACTCTCCCAATATTAATGCCAACTCTTATTTCATTATTTCTTGTCTATTTTTTTATTTTAATGTCTTTTTTCTTTCTTATGCTAATTCTCACCCACCTCAATTTTCCTGTTTTCCTCACTAATCTTATCTTCAAAGTTCTTCATGCACCTGTGCCAACTCTCATTTTCCTTCTGTTTTTTTCCTGCCGCCTGTTCTTGCGTATAAGACTGTTAAACTGCTCTGTGCGATGACCCAAATTCTGGCTAGTAACCAAGGAGATTCTTCACTGCCTTTACGGGGGAATTTTGTACTGATGGGGTTAATAGTGGATATATATGACCTTCAAAATTACAAAAATCTCTCATAAGCCCCAAATCCTCGAGTGTTTAAAGATAAAATAAAAAGAGATGTCAATAAAGAGCTGGGCAAAAGGTCGTCTCTCTCCTCTCTAATTCTCTCTTTATACCAATTTTCTTCTTTCTCCTCTTTAATTCTCTCCTTACACCAAATCTTATATCTTCTCTCTCCTCTCTAATTCTCTTTACACTAAATCTAATATTTTCTCCCTCCTCTATAATTCTTTCTTTACACTAAATCTTATGTCCTCTTTCTCCTCTCTAATTCTCTCTTTATAACAACTCTTATGTCTTCTTTCTCCTCTCTAACTCAGTCTTTACACATATTTTTCTTTCTCCTCACTAGCTCTCTCTTTTTACCAAATCTCGTCTTTATTCTCTATCTCTTTACACCAAAATTCGCCTCTCTAACTCTCTCTTTACACCAAATTCTCTCTCTCTTTTCCCATCAAAATATCTTATGTCTTCTCTCTCCCTCTCTCTTTACACCAGATCTCACTCACTGCAGTTCGTTTCTTCTTTTTTTTTCTTTCTTTTTTTTTCTGCGCCAACTTATTATTTTTCCTACCTTGCTAACCAACTCAATCCTCTCAGATTTCTCAACGCAAAATTCAGGTATCTGATTTTTACTTCTCTCTCTCTCTCTCTCCCCCCCCCCTCTCTCTCTCTCTCTGCATAAATATATAGTAACCTTTCCTTCCGCTTTTTTTTTTTTTTGCCTTTTGAGTAAGTTGTTTAAAATATCTGTGTCTGTCTGTCTCTCTCTCCAATCAACCTATCTTCAGCATGACGTTATATTCAGTTTTACATCCAACCACTCGCATTTCTTTACTCATTTTTCTCTCTCTCTCTCTCTTTCTCTCTCTCTCTCATTTTTAAAGTCTGGAGACAAGAAGGAATATCACACCAAGACCAGACGGCGCTTATATATGCAAGAGATCGTGTGTGTGTGTGTGTGTGTGTGTGTGTGTGTGTGTGTGTGTGTGTGTGTGTGTGTGTGTGTGTGTGTGTGTGTGTGTGAGTGTTTTCTATGAACGCACGTGTACACCAGTTTATATCTATGGATGTATGTGCCGTGCTATATGTGCGTATATTGTATGCAGGCCCGCAGTGTCGTGTGTATGTATGTATGTGTGTGTATGTATGTATGTGTGTACTAAACCTGCCAAAACCAAACCAAACCGAGTGTTACCTAACTTAACCCAACCCAACCAATATGTGTGTGAGAGAGGTGACCCCAATACTGCACTTCCGAAAGGGACGCGACCTGTGTGTGTAAGTGACACACACACACACACACACACACACAGCTCCCTAACTTCGCACACTCTGGGGTTAAGAGTTGCTCGCCTGGAATGAGAGCAGAGAGAGGCAGAGAGAGGCAGAGAGACTGGAAAACATACCCAGCTAAGAAAGAGCGGCAGAAAAGAGCAGAGACAAGGCAGAGAAAGAGAGCAGAGACAAGGCAGAGAAAAAGAACAATGACAAGGCAGAGAAAGAGCAGAGACAAGGCAGACAAGGAGAGCAGAGACAGGGCAGTGAAAAGGTGCAGAGACAACACACAGAAAAAGAGCACAGAGAGCGGAGACAAGAAAGCAGAACTAAGCAGACACTGAAAAACTCGGGCAGAGAAAACGTGGAGTGGAAAAGCAGACAGAAAAGGCAGAGAGACGACTAGTAGGCAAAGAAAATGGTTAGGTTTGTGAAAGAGAGCGAAAGGCTGAGTAAATGTGGAAAGAGAAGAGAATTAAAGAGAGAGGAGAGTGGGGAGAGGAGCTGGAAAACAGGCTATATCGGTGAGCAGAAAAAGAGTGGAGTAAAAGAGCTGAGGCAAAAGAGAGTGATAGGTTGAGTTGAAAAATGACTGAACGAAAAGTGAGTGAAAGAGAGAGAGAGAGAGAGAGAGAGAGAGAAACCCAGACCTCTCAACAGACAATCCCGAACGATCAACCTTTCCCCCATGAACGATAAAAAGCAAAAAGGATACACGTCTTTTTCACAGGATTTCTCCGCGTTCCAAAATATTTCAAACTTTTTCCTCTTTTTCTCGCGTGGGTGGGAATGCTGGCGGGAGTAAATGGAACACAGGTTTCGAATGACCCTTAACCCTTTGGCGCACACGCAAACAGGCAGGTAAGAGCACTAAAACACTCAAGCGCCTCACTCAACAGCCACACACGCAAACATAAACACATTACGACGCACGCATAAACCACACACACACACACACACACTTCTAGAGCTGAAACACACACACACACACACACACACATGCGCGGAATCATACATACATACATAAACACAAACACATTCATACACACACACACACACACACACACACACGTAGACACAAACAGGGTAACTTCTCGGACTCCTCTCTCTCTCTCTC
This sequence comes from Coenobita brevimanus, assembly GCF_032717465.1. Classification (NCBI taxonomy): domain Eukaryota; kingdom Metazoa; phylum Arthropoda; class Malacostraca; order Decapoda; family Coenobitidae; genus Coenobita; species Coenobita brevimanus. The sequence goes on from NC_137053.1 coordinate 62,923,604, forward strand.
TCTCTCTCTCTCTCTCTCTCTCATAAAACACCCACTCACGCATATAAACCCTTTTAGTCATGACACCCCTCTTCAATTTTCAAAGCACACACACACGCACGTTGCTAACACTCACTCCCACGCCGCTCAGTGATACGCACACAAGGAAAATAAACCAGAATGAGAGAGAGAGAGAGAGAGAGAGAGAGAGAGAGAAATGTATGCATGTATGTACGTAAGAGCCGTCACTTATTTGTGTGTGTACTGATTGTGTTAGTGTAGGCATGTGAGTGTAGGAGTAAATCTGTGTGTGTGTGTGTGTGTGTGTGTGTGTGTGTGTGTGTGTGTGTGTGTGTGTGTGTGATAAAGCAAAGGAATGTGACAGGAGATCCCGGGAAGACGGACAAACAAGCGAGATAAGAGAGACGGACGAGACAGGAGGGTGTCGGGGATAATATCGAGGAGGAGGAGGAGGAGGAGAAGGAGGAGGAGGAGGAGGAGGAGAAGGAGGAGGAGGAGCCGAGACTGAATCGACAGGGGGATGGACCAGAACAGAAAATAATAAATAAATATAAATGTAAATATGTCAAATAATGAAGATAAAGAGAAAGTAAGAGAGACAGCGAGCGGTGAAATTGATGATAAGAGACGGGGATGAGACACACGAATAGGAGATTAACAGAGGAAGAGAAAAATGGGGAGAAAGAAGAGACAGAGGAGAAAAGGAGGCAAGAAATGATGAAGTTCAGAAAGATAGAATGGGGTGAGATTGATGATATTAGTGAGGAATGAGGCACAGGCGAAGAAAGAAATTGATCAGAAAAGACACACAGAAGATAACAAAAGGAAGAGAAAATTGGGGAGAAATAAGAGACACAAAGACCGAAGCCTGACAAAAGGAAGAGAGAGAAAAAGATGAGAAAATAACAGACAACTACGGAATACTGACAAAAAGGGAGAGAGAAAGGGATCAGAAATATGGAACAGATGAGGAAAAGATGGATGAAAGACAAGCCAAGAAAGACAAAATAAAGACGAAATGTAACGATAACAAGAGAGGAATGAGAGAGAAGACAAGAAGAGAAACCTCAAGACACAGTATGAGGTAAAAGCGACAATATATAACTGAGAAGAACGAGAGGATGGAATGTAAAAGAATGAACGAGATGATAAATAATAAGGTGGAAAATATAAGAGAAATTGAGTGACACAGAATGATATCAATGGAGACGAAGAAGGAAGAGATGGGAGGGAAGCAAAAATTACCATCTATCTTTTTGTATCTATATTTATTCACACACACACACACACAAAGGTAAAAGAATATGAAGAAAACAGGAAAAACACCAAACACACACACAAAAGAAGAAGAAATTAAGTCATGGGAGCTACGACTGACAAACAAAACATTAAATAACATGAGAAGCAAACATGAAATAAGCGAAAGTAAGACAAACAGGAGAAGGAAAAAAAAGAAAGAATAAGAGGACGAAAGAAAAGGAAATGAGGAAAGACTGACATTACGACGGAAAGAAGGAAAAACCAAAGACTGACAAAGTGAAATACCAGAGAGATAAATGCTCCAAGAAGTAAAGTATTTCAGAGGGACAGAATAGGGAAAAATGTGAAGACGAAGGAGAAGAATGAGAGAGAGGCAAGGAATACAGGCAAGGCGGGAAAAGAAAAGAAAGAGAGAGGCAGAAAAATCATCATTCCTCATCATCCGAACCTCCTTTCCCGCCCTAGGGCGGGGTGAGGAGTAGCAATGCCCAGACAGCCAAAGTGTGCCCATTCGGTAGGCCACGCTTCGATTCACTCATCTTGCAAGCCCACGGAATCCTGGCTCTATATGACAGGCCAAAAAGCTTCACCACGTAATGTAGCTTCAATAAAAAAAAAAGGGGGAGGGGGGTGAGGGGGGGGAGTAAGGTATTTTTTGGTGTGTACCTCATATATCTATATATATTAGGCAAAGCAGTGGATATTAATGAGTAGTTTTGAAATAAATCGCAATGGAGGAGGTGCTTGGGAGCCTCCTTATCCCACGAGAATCCGGACAAATAAACAACACTCACATGCGGTCACAATTTTAAGAAAGGCTGTGGCAGGAGCGTGTGAGAGGAAGACCAGACCCAGCAACTTGGCCACATGTCCTGAAGACGCGGTGTGAGAGGCGCTGTGAGAGGCGCTGTGTGAGGTGCTGTGTGAGGTGCTGTGAGAGGCGCTGTGTGAGGTGCTGTGTGATGCAAGCTTCCCCACCTCAACACCTTGCCATTAAAGCACCCAAAATAAAACACGCGCTGGAACAAATCGAAGCACAAGACGCCATCCACGCACCAGTCCTACACCCAGCCCGTAGTATACACGAAGCCAACTCCACGATGTCGCTGGTGTCGAGGGGCGGGTAGGAGCAGGGGGCGTGGTGTGGGCATGGCAGCTCTGGGCATGGGTGTGGGTGGTGGCGGGGACATCGGTGGTGGGGACATGGGAAATGGTGTTGACGTGGAGGGTGCCGGTGTCCCCCATGTCCACCCTCAACTCGACCAACACCCACTTCCCTGCCTACACCCTCTTCCCTGCCTACACCTCTGTACACCTCAAGTTGATTGGGCATTTCGTTTATAATTTTTTTGTTCAGGTTTAATTTCCTTTTCAATTTTTCTTCCTATTTTACAGCTGGTCATCTTCCCCAGGAGTGAAATATAACACTAAAACAAAGATGACTGATTTAACCCCACACACCACTACCACTATCTTCATCATCATCATAATACTCATCATCAATTCTCTCTCTCTCTCTCTCCTCCTCCTCCTCCTCCTCATCATCATCATCATCATCATCATCATCATCATCATCATCATGCGTCCGTGAATGCGAGGCCTTGGGGGGGGGGGTAAGTTAAGGATGGGATTGGAGTGTATTGGCGCTGTGATGAGGAGGGGTAGACTGAGATAAGGATGGGATTGGATTGTATTGGTGCTGTGATGAGGAGGGGTAGACTGAGATGATTTCGGCACGTGGAGAGGATGGAGGATGACAAGTGGATGTAGGTGAGAAATATGAAAGTCGAGGGTAGGGTTGCGAGATGCAGACCGAAACAAACCTGGGACGAGGTCGTAGCGCGCGGCCTCAGATAAAGGACTGAATAGGGAGGCTGCCAGAGATCGAGCAGCGTGGACAGACGCCATTTGGAGACCAAGGCCAACGCATGCAAGCACGTTGGAGCCCTTATAAACGATAAGATACAATCATCATCATCATCATCATCCTCATCGTCGTCGTCCTCATCCTCATTCCCATCGTCCTCTCCCTGTCCTTCTCTCACATCCTCATCCTAATTCCCATTCCCATTCTCTCTCTCTCTCTTTCTCTCTCTCACACACACACACACACACACACACACACACACACACACATCCTAAATTCCATTCCTATCCTCATCTCTCTCTCTCTCTCTCTCTCTCAAGCAGCTGCCTGGAAAATTTACGATCAGAGATAAGCTAATCTCACACATAAAACAACATCACCAACTGCCAACACATCTCAACACCTTCCCCGGCGACCACGAAACGAAAACTTATGAGAAACGACGAGGCGACACGCGAGAAAACACGAGAATTAATGGGAAGCGACGAGACGAGATGATTTATGAAGAGGGAGCGAAAAGAGGAAGGGACAGGATACGACAAAGAGGATTAGCTGAACGACGTGGGACAGAATCTCTCTCTCTACTCGTCTCGCTCTCTATCTCTCTCTCTCTCTCAAACCAGCAAATGGATGAACAAACACAAACCTGAAAATAAAACATGAATAAAGCCAACTCACAAAAAATAAACATCTTTCTAAAGCATCAGTTTCAAAGGATCGAGAAAAAGCGACACACACGACAGAAAGATCACCCAAAACGACACACACACACACACACACACACACACACACACACACACACACACACACACGCAGACGATCAGGGCGACCAACTTCAAAGGAACGATACAAAGTGACAAATTATGTGACAAGAGGGATCACCTGAACGACACACACACACACGACTGGGAAAACCAACTCTCCGAATCAATGAATTCTTTAAGAGAGAGAGAATCAACTACACAACAACTTATAAACAGAGGAAACTGCAACAAACACTTAGAGATAACTACAATGCAGCGGCAAACAAAAGGCTTCCCATTAACAAAGAGAAAGGTAACTCTAAAATAATGATAGCTCACAAGAACGTCAAGAAAGCGACAAATTAGAGGACCAAAAAACGACAAATAGCAACAGGAAAGACGACAAGATTAGAGTTCCAAAGACATTATAGGGACTCAAAGTAAACGACCTACGACAAGAAGCTTCCAACTGACGGGGGTAATGGTCTGTCTGTCTGTCTATCTATCTCTCTATCTATCCATCCAGCCATCTATCTACCTATCTATTTATCTATATATCAATCTATTGCCAGATGTCTTAATCTCGTAAGGGGTGGCCAGAAACAAATCGTCTCCATGTCGCCCTGTCCCCTGCCATTTCACTGCCTTTTCCCCAACTTACACCCCAGACCTTCTCTCTCGTATACCTCTCCACTCCATCCCCCTAGTTCATCCTCGGTCTCCTCCTCCCTCTCCTCATCTTCCACCTCACTCACATACTCTCCTAGTTAGTCTCTCTCCATCCTTTCCACATGGTAAATATTAAAATCACTGAAAATACGTAGCCGACAAAGGAGCGACAAATGAGACGAAAGGAAACGACAAAAAATAAGCGACAGGTGAGATTCAAGAAATCACCGGAAAGACCCACAACAAGAGTCTAATGAAGAGAGAAAAACAGACTCCCGAAGCGACGAAGTATGAGAAAGACCACACACACACACACACACACACACACACACACACACACACAGAAGACGACAAATGAGGCAGGAGGGATGATGACAACGACAAATAATTACCTGGTACCCAACGGACACACACACACACACACACACACACAAACCAACCAAATCCACAAACCACACACTCTCAGAGGCAACGGAAGCTCAGAAAAACAACAAAAACGACAAGGGCAACCCCAAGGCCATCCGAACGACACACAAATACCCAAATATACCAAGACACACCCAAAATGAACTCAAATGCACCAAAATGAGACAATCCACAAATCATGCAAACATCTGAGGCGAGGAAAGCATATGTAAACGAGACAAAAAGAGACAAATGAGAAAGAGGGGAGGGGAGAAGTGAGGAAAAGAGACGAGAAGAACAGAGGAGAGGAGAAGACAGGAGGGGAGGAGAGAAGACAGGAGGGGAGGAGAGGCTACCCGAGAACTAAATGATGATCCAAGCCCTGGGTGGGGGGTGCCAGAGGGTGCCAAAGCCAAGTAAACAAACACACGGCTGGTCATCAAAGGCCCGCCACCCCACCACGCTAAATGTTCACTTAATATCATTGCAGGGACTCTGTGTGTGTGTGTGTGTGTGTGTGTGTGTGTGTGTGTGTGTGTGTGTGTGTGTGTGTGTGTGTGTGTGTGTGTGTGTGTGTGTGTGTGTGTGTGTGTGTGTCTCCCCTTAGCTCTTTCGTTTCCTTTTTTCTTTTCATTTACATTTTCTTGTCTCTATCATGATTATTATTTTGGCGCCTCGACACCCCTTCCCTTCCCTCCCCTCCCAGCATCCGTCCTGTAAGCATCCTCGTACCTACTAAAGGAAAGGCTGAAGGAGTTTGTACCTTAGAGTTTGTTCTTCCTCTGATTCATGTCCCCACAGGTAAAAATGAACCTTACCTGTTGCGTGACAAAGGTGATGATGATGATGATAATGACAACAGTAATGATGATGATGATGATGGTAATAATTACGATGACGATGGTAATAAAAAAGGATGTGTAATGCAAACCAGCCGAAAAATAATCACAGACAAATTACCAAACACAAAAACAGCAACAAACACAATCCCAACAGGGTCTATTTTTTCCCCCCTAATGATATTGCTTAGTCTAGTGATTTTTTTTTTTTATATATATGCTGTCTGTTTTTTTTTTTTCTTTAGAGATAGTGCCTGGTCTTTTTTTATTTATTTATTTTTTGAGATGGTGTCTGGTATCTATATATTTTTTTAGATGCTGCCTGGTCCATATATATATTTTTTAAGATGATGCCTCCTCCATTTTTTCTTAGTATCTTGTTTTTTTTCTCTCTCTCTTTTTTTTTTTTTTTTAAATAGTTCCTGGTCTGTTTTTTGCCTGGTCCCGTAACGCAGGCGGAACATTTGAAAACTCACTAGCGGTGCCTCTTCTTTGTGCAGTGGGGACGCTTTTGTTTGGGTGGGTAAATATTGTTGCAAACTTATCCGCCCGCTGCAACAGTAGGGGTAGAAGAGGCAGAGGGAGAGAAAGACGGGGAGAAAGAGGGAGAGGGAGAGAGCGAGGGAGAAGCGGGAAAGAGGGAGGGAAAAAATGGAAGGGGGACAGTAAAAGGAAAGGGGAGAATGTAAAGGGGAAGGGAAGGAAAGAGGGAGAGAAGGGAGGGAGAAGGGGGAAAGGATGAGGGAATAATGGAAGGGGAAAGATAAAAGGAAAGAGGAGAACGTAAAGGGGAAGGGAGGAAGGGAAGTTTAGGGGGAGAAAGGGAAAAAGGGAGAGATAGAATGGGAAAGAAAGGGAGAAAGGGGTATGCAGAGGAGGGTGGGGGAGGAGGGAGGAATGGAGGAATACAAAGGGAAGAGGGAGAGAAAAAGGAAAGACAGGGAGTAGAGGGAGTCAGGGTGGCAATTTTCTTTTAACAACCTCCCCCCCCCCTCCAAACTGTTGCACTCCTTTCCTCTCTACAGCCTTCCCTTCCCTCCCTAATTGCCTCTCTCTCTCTCTCTCTCTCTCTCTCTCTCTCATACATTCTGGAGTGAAGAAGGTACGGTGGGGAGGGAAGAAGGGGAGAAAGGGAGGGAGGAAGGGAAGAAAGGGTGGGGAAAATGTAAGAAGATGAGGGAAAAAGGTAAGATGAGGGAAGAAGGTAAGAAGATGATGGAAGAAGGTATGAAGAGGAAGGAAGAAGGTATGAAGAAGAAGGAAGAAGGTATGAAGAGGAGGGAAGAAGGTATGAAGAGGAGGGATGAAGGTAAGAAGGTAAACTGGGGAGGGAAGAAGGTAAGATGGGGAGGGAAGAAGGTAAGAAGGGGTGGGAAGAAGGTATGAAGAGAAGGTAAGAAGGGGAGAGAAGAAACCGAGAAGGGGAGGGAAGAAGGTAAAGAAGGGGAGGGAAGAAGGTAAGAAGGGAAGGTAAGAAGGTAAGAGGAGAAGGGGTTGTTTTTCAAGAACACTTACAAGGGTGATAAAGAGACGCGGGGGACGGTGAAATTACTTAAAGTTAGGGGAAGAAGAGTCGTGTGGAGCTTAATGAGTGCAATTACCTGGGATGCTGAGGGGATGAAGCTCTCCCAACACGCCCCCCCCCACCAAAAAAAAAAGAAAAAAAAGGAAACGAAAAAAGAAACAAGACAAGGTGTAAAACAGTCGCGTTGTTTTGATTGTGATGTTGTACCTACGCTCGTAAAATGAAAAGACAGATAGATAGATAAGTACATAAACTGACAGACAGATAGACAGACACACAAAGGATACAAAACCAGGAAAGTAAACAAGAAGGTACATAAACAAAGAGGACCTCAGTAAGGTCAAATACAAAACATACAGCAAGCCACATAGATACAACTCGTAAAATACATAAACTACAATACATACCAAATAACTATAAAGAAAATAACTCGTAACAAATAAAAGGGATTTACTACTTTCTTTTTCGTTGACTTGGCCTCTGTGTCTGAGAGAGAGAGAGAGAGAGAGAGAGAGAGAGAGAGAGAGAGAGAGAGAGGTTGTGTATGTGTGTGACCATGTGTGACTGTGTGCGTGTGTGCGTTTCCAGAGATGGATGTGCGTGCAATAAAGGCGGCATGTGGAGGTCAGAGGGGAGAGAATGTGTGTGTGTGTGTGTGTGTGTGTGTGTGTGTGTGTGTAAGATATAGCACACAAGAAAAATGCGACATATTGAGAGAGGAGAGGAGAGGAGAGGAGAGGAGAGGAGAGGAGAGGAGACGAGAGGAGAGGAGAGAAGTATGTGAGGGAGAGGGAAATTAAGTAAGAAAGTGAGACTGAAAAATAATGGGAGAGAGAGAGAGAGAGAGAGAGAGAGAGAGAGAGAGAGAGAGAGAGAGAGAGAGAGAGAGAAACTAAAACATGTGGAAAGATAAAAGTGAAATCAGTTAAAAAAAAAAAAAAGAGGGAATAAAAGAGGAGAAGAAAAGATGAAAGGAGAGTGAGAGGGTGAAGCTGAGAGAGAGAAATTGAGTGAGAAAGAAAGCGAGTGGGATGACACGAGTGAGGGGAGTGAGAGAGCGTGGAGGACAGGAAAAGAATGGAGGAGTGATAAGGGAGGGGAGTGAGGGAGGGTGAGAGGGGAGTGAGGGAGAAAGAGATTTTAGTGTCTGAAGGGTGCAAGGGAGAGGGAAGTAAGGAAGGAAGACAGGAAGGGAGGAAGGAAGGGAGGGAGGAGGGAAAGAAGGAAGGAGGGAGGGAAGGAAGGAAGCAAACTAAGGAAGAAAGGAAGGAAAAAGAGAATGGCGAATGGAAGGAAAAGGAGGAAGAAAGGTGGGGAAAGGAGAAGGAAGAAAGGAAGAAGGAGAAGAAAGGAAGGAAGAAGGAAGAAAGGAAGGAAGAAGGAAGAAAGGAAAGAAAAGGAGAATGAAGAAGGAGAAAGAGAAAAGGGAAGAGAAAAGCAAAGAAAGACAAGGAAGGAGAAAGAAACAAGGAAGAGGGAACACAACAAAATAAATTCACGAGACAAGAAAGAAGGAAGAAAGAAAGGGAAGACAAGAGGCAGAAAAAGAAGAAAAGAGAAAGACAGGAGAAAGACTACGAGATAGAGGAGAAAAAATCTTGGAAAAGGAAGAAATATGAGATGAAAAAGAAGGGAAGAGGACTGCAGAGAAATGATGGAAAATGGAGAGAGAGAGAGAGAGAGAGAGAGAGAGAGAGAGAGAGAGAGAGAGAGAATTGGAAAAGTCAGTAAACTGGTCTAAACCGGAACTTACGTGTGTGTGTGTGTGTGTGTGTGTGTGTGTGTGAGAGAGAGAGAGAGAGAGAGAGGAACACACACACGTAAAAAGCTAAACCCAAACGAACGAAAGCAAGAGAAAAATTCACAACTAGGTGACACAAGTTCCAAACATTAAGATAAAAGGAAAGAAAGACAAGAAAAACAGGGGAAAGGTGAACGATGATAAAAGCGACATTGTTAGCGAGGCAATTGGCTGGCAGAGAGTGGACGGGTGGAAGTGACGGGGGACGAAACAATTTGGGAAGGAAGGCAGCGAACGAATATATATGAAACACTGGGATGGCAAAAAAAAAAAGATGGTGATTCTATGAGAGAGAGAGAGAGAGAGAGAGAGAGAGAGTACACTGAACATTACCAGCGAAAAAAATAACCATATACACGAACAACGAAAATAATAATAATAATAATAATAACAATAATAATAATAATAATAATAATAATAATTCGTCTAATAAACAAAATGTACTCAGTAAAGGAGAAAAAAAAATCAATAAAACAAATTAAAAAGTCTAACCTACATATTACTCTGAGAAGTGGAAAAGAAGATGGGGGAGATTGATGAGGGTGGCGGGGAGATTGATGAGGGTGGCGGGGAGGAAGATGGGTGGGGTGGGGAAGGATGGGAGGGGTGGGAAGGGAAAGGTGGGGAGGGAAAGAGAGGGAAGGGGAGAAGGAGGGGAGGGAAGGAAGGGGAGGGGGATTTTTGAGTAATATATCAGGTAGTCGTGACAACCGCCCCTTTCTCTCTCAGGAGTGGGGAGGAGGGATTGCTGAGGCTAAAAAATGCAGGGAACCACTTATTAAAATTTTATACATACTGAGCATAAATATTCACGTGTGTGTGTGTGTGTGTGTGTGTGTGTGTGTGTGTGTGTGTGTGTGTGTGTGTGTGTAAGGGAGTAAGTGAAATACAAAGGGAATGGTACACAGAAGCCCATAAAGTTGAAGGTTAGGAAGAAAAGTTGTGAAAGGGGAGAACCAGGTGTATGCATAATTGAGGGGAGGGGGGAGGAGGGGAAGACAGAAAGGTTAGGGGGAACGGAAGACGGAGGGGAAGAAAGAAAGGCTAGGGGGAGGGGGAGGGAAGAGGGAAAGGTTAGGGGGAAATGGGGGAGGGAAGGGGAGAAAAGGGGAGGGGGAGGGAAAGACGAGGGAGTGAAAGTAGTAGCCAGTGGGGTGATGGGATCAGAAGTTTGAAAAAGTAAATAAAAAGGAAAAAAAAAATGGTAAAGAGGAAATATATTAAAAGAGAATGGAAAAACTGAGAAAAATGATGATGGAAGAGGCATGACAATAAAAAAGGAAAGAACCAGGTCTTTTTTAATAGAGGGACAGGGGGAAAAAAAAGCTACCTGAAAAGAAGTGAAAAACTGTAATCACATATTATAAAATGTATGAAAACTAAGGTATGGAAAATATCTGAAAAAGAAGAATATGGAGAGAAACAGTACGAGAAAAACGAGAAAATAATGGATATAAAACCAAGGTGTGTGTGTGTGTGTGTGTGTGTGTGTGTGTGTGTGTGTGTGAGACATCTCGTCGCCAATGTCTGTCGCTAACTGCCCAATTACACTCTCCCAGACCACACCACGCACTCATTAACTCTCTAACCCCCCCTCCCCTACCGTCTCTTCTCTCCCCTGTCCTCATCCTTCTCCCTCGCTCCCTCCACTCTCTCTCCCCCAATCAAACTCCCACTTCCTTCTCGGTCCCTCTCACATTCATTCCCACTCCATCTTTCCCACCCCACCCCAGATGACCAGACTCTCTCTCTTCCCCTGCTAATTTCCCCTCCGCGCATCATTCATCTCCCCCTATCACCACACTTCATCATCACAACACCCCCTCATCATCACACACACATCCCGGCTTATCGCTCTCCTCCTCATAGCATCCCCGTCATCACCTGTCATCACCGTGTTCGCCAAAGTTGAGATATCAAGGGTAAAGACAGAGTAGCCAATCACATCTCAAGCAAGTAAGGTACACACACACACACACACACACCTTGCAAGAATAAAACACCATAAGAACACTGAATAAACGAGACATCACCAAACCAAATGCTCTAAATGGGCTCCTACAGCATGACCTCTTTGACCTCTCACATCGTCATCCTTGGTCTCTTACTGGATTACTGACTTGGCCCCTTTCATCCCCTTCACCCTCACTCACCCATCATTCCACCCATCTTTCATCCCCTCCACCCTCACTCACCCCCTCAGCATCATTCCACCCCATGGACCCCTCACACGTCTGACAATCAATGCCCCCACACACATTACCTTACGTCACAGAGCACAAAAGGAGACCCACTTACTCGCTCCACCACCCAACCTCCTTTCTCACCTTCTTTTTCCCTTCCTCTCAAGAGTTCTTAGGGCCACCTCCACCTCCTTCCCACATCATTCTCGTGATCGTCCTCCCTTTCCCTCCCCTCCCCCTTAAATTTCTCCGTACCACCTTCATCCTTTATCCTTTTCCTTCCCCTCCTTTCCAAAAACTGTCCATATCGTCTTTTTGGTCATCTCCCCCTTCCCTCTTCATTCTCGTGGTCATTCCTTTTTTCCACTAAATTTCTCCATATCGTCTTCCTACTTCTTCAACTTCCTTCCCTCCTTTCCACAACCCTCCATATCGTCCTCTTAATTCTTTCTTTTCCTTCTGTCACGCCCTCTTCCCCTTCCACTAGCTCTCTCTCACTTTTCCACAACTCTGCTTATCGTCTCCCTCCTTTCTTTCTTTTCCTCTGCATCACCATTCCTTTACACACATCGTCCTCTTTCTTCCTTTCTCGTCCTACGTCTCACTATCCTCTCTTTTCTCTCCTCATTTCCTACTTCCTCCATTCCTCCTCTTCCTTCTACATCTCAAATTCCTTCTTCCCTTCCCTTTCTTCCCTAAATCTTCCCAGGCACAATTTTCCCTCAGCCCTTTCTCTTCTCTTTTTACATTATACCTTATTTCTTCTACTTCCTCATCACCATCCTCACTCTCTCTCTCTCTCTCTTTCTCATTTTCCCCTCTCCACTCTTTAATACTCTCAAATCCCTACTTTCTCTCCCCTTCTTCCCTAAATCTCTTCAAGGATTTTTTGTTCTTCCCTTTTTTTTTTCCCCCTCCTCCTCCTCCTCGAGCCCCAAAGACATCTTCATCTCCTTCAAGACGCTCTCTCTCTCTCTCTCTCACACACACACACACTCACCTATAACTACACTGTACATCTCTACCAACTATACGTCTATCCAGATCTCCACCATTACCTCTCTCTCTCTCTCTCTCACCCAATCACCCTCCATCTCTGCCTCTCTAGACTTCAGTCCCTCCATGCACCTTCTCTCTCTCTTCTGTCTCTCTCTATCTCTCATTCGCACCCCAAGTCTCTTTTATCTCTCCATGCACCACCTCTCTCATCTCTGTCTTTCCCCGTCTCTCGTTTCTGTCTATCTCTCGTCTCCACCTCGTTCACTTCTGTCTCCCTGTTCCTCTCTCTCTCTCTCTCTCTCTCTCGTTTCTGTCCACCTCTTGTCTCCCTTGGCTGCTAATCCTGCCGTAAAAGCTTTCTCGGGGAAGGTAGGGGAGGGGGGAGAAGAGGGGAGGGGAGAGAGGGAGGGACCAAGGAAGAGGGGAGCAGGAGGGATGAGAGAGGGGACGGGGGGGGGTCTGGAATAGTAACATAACCCACCTCTCCCCTTTCCTCTCTCCCCTCTATTTCCCCCTCCCCTTCTTAATCGCATCAACCTCTCTTCCTCTTCACTCCTCTTCCGCATCTCTTCATAGCTTCCTCTTGTTTGTTTTTACTCTTGTTTTTCCTCTCTCCATTTCCCTTGCTTTAATCAGGATGCTCTGCTTTTTGACGGTCACTTTCTTCCTCCATTTCTCTCTTAAAAATTCGCACTTCACTTGCACCTCTCTCTCTCTCTCTCTCTCTCTCTCTCTCTCTCTCTCTCTCTCACCAGCTTCCAACCCGGTCCGTCTTTGTTATGGCCAACTTTCTCAGTGTTTTCTCTAACTTTCCCTCCTCTCCTCCACTTCTTACTCCCTTACTCAACCACTTTGGTTTCTTCCACTTCGCTCACCGTCTTCTTCCTCCTCCTCCTCCTCACAGCCTTCTTCTGCTATTAAATTCTCTCCCCCTCTCTCTTCTACACACACACACACACACACAAGCACTTAAGTGGCACAGGTATACAAACAACTCACATACCTCTCTCTCTCTCCCCTCTCCTTTTTCCATGTCCTATAGCTAATTCCCCCTCTTTTCCAACCCCTCATCTCACTTTTCAACATCATTTTTCCCCTCTAATTCTCCCCTCTCCCCTCTTTCTCCCCCTCGCACATTTTAAGGGGAGAAATTTGGACTCGCCCCAGAAAAGAGGGAGGAAATAAAAGAACCGATGAGGTGAAAAAGGACGAAGAATTAATGGAAGACACGGTGAGGGGACGAGAATGGGACGAGGGGAGGGGACGAGAATGGGACGAGGGGAGGGGACGAGAATGGGACGAGGGGAGGGGACGAGAATGGGACGAGGGGAGGGGAGATGGAAAGAGAAGAGAGGGATGAGGAAAGGAAAAAGGGGGAAGAGAGAGAGAGAGGGATGAGGGAAAAAAGGGGGTGGAAGATAGAGGAGGAAGGAGAGAGAGAGAGAGAGAGAGAGAGAGAGAGAGAGAGAGAGAGAGAGAGAGAGAGTTACGTCAGGGCGAAGACAAAATACAAATGGGGAGATTAGGAGGGGGGACGGTAAGAAAGTGATGACTATGCCGCTTGGGGAGACGGAGAAGGAGGGGAGATGATGAGGGAGGGGGAAGGAAGGAAGGAAGGGAGGGAGAAGGAAGGAAGGAAGGGAGGGAGGGAGGGAGGGAGGGAGGGAGGGAGGAAGATGAATGGAAGGAAGGCAGGAGGGAATGAAGAGAAAAAGAAAATGAACAAGGAAGGAAGGAAGAAAAGAAGTAAGAAAAGAGCGAAAGAAGGGAGGAAGGAAGGGAAGAAGGAAGCTAACTATATAAACAAGGGAACGTAGAAGAATGCGGAGGAAAGCAGGAAGAAGAATGAAGGAAGTAATGAAGACCTGAAGAACAAGAAGAAGGAAAGATGAAGGAGGGAGGACATTCGGAATGAAGGAAGGGCAAACTCGAAAAAGGAAATTATGAGGGAAAAAAAAAAAGACAGGAATTAACGGGGCGTGGAAGTAAAGATGAGACGAAAAACAAGAGAATAATAAGGGCACAGTAGATGAGGAAGGAAAAAAAGGGAGGATATAAGGAGGAAGGAAAAGGAATATGGAAGAAAGGGAGAAGGTATGAATGAGGATAAGAGGGAGGATAGGAGGAGTAAGAGCAATATGAGATGACCAAGAGGGGGAGGTGGGGAAAAATGAGAGGAAGAAGAGGTAAGACTGGGAGAGGAAACAAAAAAAGAAGGAATAACTGAAAGAAATTATTAAAAATGACTAAGAATACAAAGGACGAAAGTCACTATCATCATCATCACCATCTTATTTCTATAAAAAAAAAAAAAAAAAAAAAAAGTGCATGGAAAAAGAAACGGAAAACCAGAAAAAAAAAAAAAATGGTAATGAGCTGAAACCCAGACCCCCCCCCCCCAAAAAAAAAAAAAAACACTAATCACAATGAAACAACACCCAGAAAATAATACCGAAAGAAATACACAAAAACGAAGCAGCACAAACACGCAACGACGCATATCCCAGACAAAAACAGACTGACAGAAAGATGCACAGAAAAAAAAAAAAAAAAAGCGCAAAAAAAAAAAAAATCTACAAATATGGAAGAGGAGTTGACGGATCAGAGGCAAAATAAAAGACACATTAGAGCAGGGAGCGCCGCCCCCCCTAGGTCGAGGTCAGAATAAATAGTACTACTGAGAAGACTCGTGTGTGTGTGTGTGTGTGAGAGAGAGAGAGAGAGAGAGAAAGAGAGAGAGAGAGAGAGAGAAAGAGAGAGAGAGAGAGAGAGATGGGGATAGGAGGGGAAATGGAGAAAGATGGATGAAGACGATGGGAAGAGGAAGGAAAGCAGGAGAGAAGGAAATGTGGAGGAAATAGGAGGAGGGGAGGAAAAAAGAAGGGATGGGAATGAAAAGACGGAAAATATAAAGGGAAAAGCATCTCTCTCTCTCCTCTCTCTCACACCCACACACACACCCAAAACACCCCAATCTACACCAGCTCAAGACACCCTATACCCAGGCAGGCAACAACAGCACACTAACACAACACCCCCACACGAACATCAACACACCAAACAAACACCAACATTAATTAAACACAGCCACACACACACACAGTATTACATTCATCCCTTCAGTGCGATGACGTGTTCTGCTATTTATTTTTGCTTGTAATAAGAGATGGGGAAGACAATAAATGAGATAAGGACGGATTTATCAAACCTAATATAGTCTGACAGTTTCTAAGAAAATGAATAAAGTTAGCATGTCTTAGAAGGAATTATATAAAGAGGATGTGAATAAGCTGAAGGGGATACACTATTTACAACAATAATCATGCCTACAACACCCATACATTATTCCCACACCCACACTAACATCTACTCCCACACACCCCGTCAACACGACCATCCACTCCCTCAAAGACACACCAACACACACACTCACTGCAACACCCACAAGATAAATTCCTACACCAGACTACGCCCACACACACCAACACACACGCTTACCCCCACACGCAATCTCCCACAATCCAACACTCATCATCTCTCTCTAAAACACCCACACTCACACCAACTGTTGTACTAACACGAACACCCACTCGAAATATCTCTTCAATCCCTCCCACTCCTCCCCAAATTCCCCCCACCTCTCCACCAATCCCCTCACCCCTCTCCCAATTCCTCCTACCCCTCCCTCAATTCCCCACCCCACCCCTGCCCCCCGCCTCCAACTCTGTGAAGTCTGAAGGGCAAAGAATCCTTCCCGACTCGCTTCTTACCCCACCACTCTCCACATTCAGGAAGATAAACCAAAGTGTAAACATTGCCCTCCCTCCCTCCCTCTCTCTCCACTTGCTTCCCTTCCCTCTCCCTCTACCCAGCTCAACATCCCTTCCTCCTATTCCTTTCCTCCTTCCAATCCCTCTCCTGCACACCCTTCTCATCCTCCCCTTCTCTCTCACTCGTGCCTACTCTTCCTCCCCTCCCCTCTTTCCCTCCCCCTTCCCAAGCCTTCAATCAGTCCGTCCTTCGTTTATCTTCTTTTTCTCTTTTCTTTTTCCACGTCCAACATTTTTCTCTTGTTTTTAGCGAGCTTGTGTTTTTACTCTTTTCACATTCTCCTCTCTTCCTTTTTGCTCCTCTTCTCTCTCTCGCGTCCCATTTTTGGTATCTGGCTAACTTTTTGTCATACTTTCTTACCCCGCCTGTCTCTCTCTCTCTCTTTCTTCATCTTCTTCCCCCACTCCCCTCTCCGTTTATCATCAAAATCTTTTTCTCCAGCCTCTTTTATTATTCTTTTTCATCGTAACTCCCCCCCCCTCTCTCTCTCTCTCTCTCCCTCCCTCCCTCTCTCTCTCTCTCTCTCTCTCTCTCTCCACCTGCAATATCCCGTCAGGAACTTGGTGAGGCCGAAGAATTTTTAGGGAACGTGATCTGTGTTTAGACCGCAGCCAAGCTCAAGGAAGACAGGGAGCGTGTAAAAAGCTCTCCGTTTTCCCCTTCACTACGAGGGTCCCTTTTGTGTTTTTGTCTTCACTTTGTATTTATGTAATCTATAAAATCCACATAACAATTTATTTTTCTTTCTTTTCACCAGTTTTCTTTTTCAACTTAGTCCTGATATTCCTTATTCTTTCCGTCTCTTCTTTTCTTTACATCTTAATCTGCATAATCTTTACCACAATTTTCCTCTCTCTCTCTCAATCTTCTTGTTCTCTCCTCCTTCTCTCCTCCCCTCACTCCTTTCCCTTACTTTCCTATTTTCTTCTGCCTCCTTCTGCTTTCATTCCTCAGCGCCTCTTTCTCTCCCCTCTTCTCCCTCCCCTCCAATCCACTGTCTCCACTTCCTCCCTTTTGCTCCCCTCTTCTCTCCTTTCCCGTCCTCCTCCTCTCTGCCATCCTCTGCTCCCATCTCCCACTTGCCTCCTCTCTCACTGCTCTCTTCAGCTGTTCCCCTCCTCCCTTTCTCTCCTTTCCTCCCCACCCCTCCTCCTCCTCCTCCTCCTCCCGCCTGGCAGCACTTGTGAATCTTGGCGTGTTGTGTTTTGCTGTTGTTGTTTTTTGTGTGTGTCTGTGTGTGGCGCGTCGGATAAATAATATGGTGCCCCAAACTTTTACTGTCACACCACACCACACGAGATGGGGAGGGGGGAGGGGAGAGGGAAAGAGGGGAGGGGAGGGGAGAGGGAAAGAGGGGAGGGGAGGGGAGAGGGAAAGAGGGGAGGGGAGGGGAGAGGGAAAGAGGGGAGGGGAGGGGAGAGGGAAAGAGGGGAGGGGAGGGGAGAGGGAAAGAGGGGAGGGAAGGGGAGAGGGAATGAGGGGAGGGGAGGGGTGGGGATAGGGAAAGACTGTGGATGAAAGAGAGGGAGAAAGCGGGGAAGTGGAAAATGAGAGGGGAAAAGGATGAATGGACGGGGGAGGGGGGGGGGGAGAGAGGGAGAGAGAGAGAGAGAGAGAGAGAGAGAGAGAAATATAGTCATCCTTAAAAATATCACAAGCTTGAAAACAGAAAACGAGGATATAAAGGAAGCAATGGGAGAGAAAGTGGAGGGAAAATGGAGAGGAATGAGGAAACTGGAAGGAGAAGAGGAAGAGGCAGGATACCAGAAAAGCCACCTCTGGAAGAAAGCCAAGAGGAGGAGGAGAAGGAGGCGGAATACAAATACAAAGGAATACAAAGGAAAGCAAACAGCAACAGACCTTATGGTTCTTTCGAGGCTGTTTGTTAAAGAGTAGACTATGACTACGAGATCTAATTCTACATGCTGAGGGATAAGGATAGTAAAGCATGAAGGCTCGCCCCACCTCCAAACCCTCCAGTTAAAACTGGCAGGAAAAGTGAGAAGGACCACCATGCAGCACTGAAAACTAACATGGAAACTTCAAGGGAAAGACTGAAAAGGAAAAGTTACATTCTATAATACTTTATCTGTAAGAGGAGGAGGAGGAGAATGTAAAAGTGGATGAGAAATAGTCACCAGCCTTGTGACAGAAAATACTATATTTCAAACAACATTTAGCACTATCACAGAAACAATATATATGTTAAAAAAATATATATATATATAAACTCATCCAAACAGAGAGTTCAAGAAAAAAGTACCAGAAAATGAGGCAGCCTTGAATGAGAAAACAGCCACGTAAAGGAAAATTCAGCACATCCACATAGATTACGATCCTTCTTGGTTTTAAACAATAAATAAAACATAAATAAACACGTAAACAACTCAATTAAACACAAGAAAACTCTAAGAATGCAAGAAAACGGCCAAGAAAATGAAGACACTCCCGGGTCAATCGTAAAAAAAAAAAAAAAAAAAAAAAAAAAAAAAAAAAAGATGGTCCCTTAAACAGAATCCACACACACACAAAAAAAAAAAAAAAAAAAAAAAAAAGGAGAGAAGAAAGAGATAATTTTATGAGTACGGGTAAAGGAAAAAATTATAGGAGAAAATACTCAAATTACCAAACATTCCCTTACCTCACACACACATTTAAACCCCAATCCCCCCCCTCAAAAAAAAAAACTGGAAAAAAATAAGCAAACGAAAAAAAACACCAACCGCATCAAACCACCTTAACAAAAATCGTACAAAAATAAATTACCATCTTCAAACAGAATCGACAAAGAAAAAAAGAAAACCCAAAACGCGAAAAGAACAATGGAAAATACCCGAAAAAAAAAAGAGAGAGAGAAAGTTAAAGAGCCTGACAAGAACGGGTCAGCCTCGTTGAGAATGATTTAGCAGATTATATAAGAGTAAAATTACCTGCCTCCAGGATTTCAGGCATGACCCGGAAGAAGAAAAGGAGAGGAAGTTGAGAGGGTTTATTAACCTATTTACGTGTTCATCTATCAGTCTGGCTATCTATCTATCTATCTATCTAACTGCC
>NC_137053.1:62947779-62960279 GCF_032717465.1 Coenobita brevimanus
CTCCTTCCCTTCCTCTCCCATTTTCTCCCTCCCTCCTTTCCCCTCATCTCCCCTCAACTCCCATGGGCATCACTCAAGGCTGCCTCTCATAACCACCTCATCTTGTCTCATTTCTTTCCCCACCACCCAACTTTACCTCTTCATTTCCCACCCTTTTCCTCCCTTCATTTTCATCTTCCCTTCGTTTCACCTTCACTTCTCCCTGTTTCATCTCCTCTCTTCATCGTATCATGTTTTTTCCCTCTATTCTTTTTTAGTTTCATCTTTATTTCTCACTGTTTTCGTCTTCTCTCTTCATCGTTAGCAAAGTCTGTTTCCCTGACCTGTTTCTTTTCCTTTTCTCTGCCTCTTCCTGTTTCATCCTCTCGTTTCTTCAACATACAATCTAACATGTTCTATAATGGTACCTCTCTCTTTCTCTACTCCTATCCACACCTCCCACCATCCCTTCCTCTTCTATCCTGCACCTCACATCATCATACCCCTCCTATTTCTTCGTTTAATTTATTCCCTTCTTTCTTAACTCCTACTTCTTCATCCATCCCTTTACCCATCCCTTCCTCTTCCATCCAGCACTTCTCCCTTCACCCCATCCCTTCCTCAATCCCTCTCTCCTCAATCTATCCTTCATCCCTCTAAAGCCACAGGGGGTTAAGAGGAGGATAGGAAAGATACCAGACAGTGATTGTAGACAGTAATACGGTCTTGGTCCACGCTATCTATCTATCTACTTATTTATCTATCTATCTATCTATCCCTCGTCCCATCTGGTGTCACCTCTCCCTTCCCCACAAAAACTATGAAGACCTCTACTGTTGCACTCTCTGACACATGACTGCTTCTTTCACCCAACCATCTAACCATCCCTCCTTCATGATCTTATGCCTTCCTGTTTTTCTACCTTTGTCTTTAACTCCCCCTTCTTCCTTCTCTTCACCTCCTCATCCCCTCCCTTCCTTTCCCCTTACCCCTTCCATCTCTCTCTCTCTCCTCATCCCTCCTTCCTTCTCCCCTCACTCCATTCATTTCTCACCCTTCATCCAATCCCTCCTCCTCCTTCCCCTTCTCTCATTTCTCCTTCTTTCACTCCCTATCTATCCTCCCTCCATCCCTCTCCCCTTATACCTCTACTCCCCACTCTCCCCTTCCTCCGTCTCCCCCTTTTCCTCATTCCTCAGCTCTAAACACCCCTTCCTGCTCTCCCTATCTATAACTCCCTCCATCCCTCTCCCCTTACACCTCTATCCCCTCTCTCCCCTCGTCCCATCTGGCGTGACCTCTCCCCTCGTCACAAAAACAGCTGTGAGGGTCCTACCGTTCCCCTCCCTGACACACGACCGCCTTAATCGCTCCCAACACCACTTAATATGTTGGCGAGGGGAAAAAGGGGACCAGGGCAAGAGAGGGGAAATGAGAGGGGAGGGGAGGGGTGGGGTTTGCTAGCTGTTGAGAGGATGAGAGGGGAGAGAAGGAAAATAGGTTAGTTGTTGAAAGGAAAAGAGGGGAGGGGAGGGGAGGGGAGGGGAGGGGAGGAGAGGGAAGAGAGGGCTAATTGCTGAGGGGAGAGGGGAAGTGGTGAGGGAATGAAAGACTCTATCGAACAAGTGAAAAGAGAAAACTGAGAAATATGAGGGGAGGGGAAGTAGTGGGGTTAGCTGTTGAAAGGGAAAAAGAGGGGAAAATACGAGGGATCTGTGGCTGAGGGGAATATAGAGGGGAGGGGAGGGGTAAGCTAGTAGCAGAGAGGGAGAGAGGGGAGGGGTAAGCTAGTAGCAGAGAGGGAGAGAGGGGAGGGAAGGAATTAGCTAGACAAGGGATAGACAGGGTGAGGGGAAATTATGAGGGGAGGGGAGGCGAGGGGTTAGTGAGCTGTTGAGAGGGATGGAAAGGAGAAAATTAAAGGAAAGAGAAGTTAATTGGTAAAAGATTAAGAGGGGGGAGAGGTTAATTGTTGAGGAAAGGACAGGTGAAGTGAGGAAAAGAGATGGGGAGGGGAGGGAAGGGAAGAGAAGAAGAGAGAAGAGAAGAAGAAAGAGGAAGGGAAGGGAAGGGAAGAGGGAAAGGGACGAAAGAATAATGATGAACAGGGAAGGGGAGGGGGGAAAAAAAAAAGAGAGAATGATTTGTTGTGGGAAGAAAAGCAAGAAAATGAGAAAGAAATTCGTTTTAAAAAAAGAGGAAGAATAAATGTGAGAAAAGAAAGAAGGATAATTATCGATGGGGGAAGTAAAAGAGAAACAAAACAAAACACACAATGAGGAGGAAGCAGAAAGAAAAGAGAAAATAAAGACAAAAATAAGAGTAAATAAGGGAGGAGGCACAAGACGTGAAAATAGGGAGACAAAGTGAATTAGGGGAGAAAGTCTTTATACATGAAAGAGAGAGAGAGAGAGAGAGAGAGAGAGAGAGAGAGAGAGAGAGAGAGTAAAACCTGGGATAACAGATACAGAAGAAGAAAAAGGAACGAACATAACCAGAAGAAAGAAGAGGAAACAGATGAAAGAGGAGGCAATAAAAAGTGGGAAAAGAAAGATGAAAGAGAGTAAAAGAGAAAGAGGGGAAGATGGTAAAAGACAAAGGAAGAGGAAGAGAAGACACGAACCAGCAGAGAGACAGAGAAAGAAGAAGAAAAAAGGAGGAGGAAGAAGAAGGAGAGAAAAAAAACAGAGAATGGATATAAAGAGGAACAAGGACATTGGAAAAAAAAATAAAATGCGAAAGAAGAAATAAATGATGAGAAAAGACACAAAATACAAACAACAATATAGAAGGAGGAGGAGGGGGAGGAGGAGGAGGAGGAGGAGGAGGAGGAGGAGGAGGAGGAGGAGGAGGAGGAGGAGGAGGAGGAGGAGGAGGAGGAGAAGGAGAAGGAGAAGGAGGAGGAGGAGGATCCATAAGACAGAAAAGGAGAGAAATGGAAATACGAAGACGCAGAAGAACTGGGAGAAACGGAAATGTCGAGGAAGGAGATGAATAAGTACACACGACTGACACACACACACACACACACACACACACACACACACACACACACACACAGTTACTGTCTATCGTCCATACATACATACAAACATCCCATATTCACCTTTCACACACACACACACACACACACACACACACACACACACGGTCCTAAAACCCGCACATTTCCCAAACAATGCCATCCTATCGTGCCAGTTTAACGAGGGGCGCAACTCACTCGTTAAAACTCTCAACGAAAATGTCACCGTTCTTCATCTGAGTTAGGGGAGGAGGGAAAAAAAGACGGAAAAAAAGAAAGAAAAAAAAAGAGTAATATTATAAAGTCGTAAAGGAAAAAGTTTGAGGCGGGGAGTGTTTCATGTTGCCTCTCTCTCTCTCTCTCTCTCGTTCCTGTTTTTTCTTGCCTTTTCCCTTCTTTTCATTTCCTTTCCCTCTCCCCTCCTTCATTTCTCCTTCTCCTCCCCCTTTCCTCAACTCCCTCCCCGTTCCTTTTGCTCCACTCGATCCTCCAGTTTCTTCCCTTCTCCCTCTCCTCCTTTCTTTCCTCATCCTCCTTCTTTTCCCTCCTCTTCTTCCTTTCCCTTCAATTCCTCATTCCCCAACCCCCCCACGTCCCTTAACATGTCTTCCTTCTATTCCTCCTCTCTGTCCCCATCTCTCCCTCCTCTTCACCTCTTTCTCCCCTCTTCGTCCCCTCCACCTCTCCTCACTTCCTCTCCATCTCCCTCTTCCCCTCTCCCCCTTCTATTCCTCCTCTCTTTCCCCATTCCTCACGTCTCCCTCTTCCCTTCCACGTCCCCCCCATCCCCTCTCCCCGTCCACACTACCTTGATACCGGCCTCACGTGATTGTGTTTGAGTTAAATCCAATAAATCTATATCGAAACTCAGGAAGCACTGCCGCCGACCCCGCCTCCCCCTCCCCGTCTCTCCCCCCTCCTTCCCTCTGCCTCCCTACCCCTGTTTCCCCATCCCTCTGTCTCCCCCTTCCTTCCCTCTACCCCCATCCCTCTACTTCCCCCTTCCTTACCTCTACCTCTTCTCCCCTCCTCTCCTTTCCCCTCTCGCTCCCCTCTGCCTCACCTCTCAGTCTTTCATTTAACCTCTGCCTCTTCCTGCCTCTCTCTTTAACCCCTGCCTCCTCCTGGCCATTTATTTCGCCTTTTCGTCTCTCTGCCTGCCCTCCCTACCTCTCCCTTTACCTCCCTAACTTAACCTTTGCCTCTTCCCCTGCCTTCCTGTCCCCTGTCTTCTCTTGAGTGGCATACCTATTCATCCTCCTGCCTCATTTCTAATCTTTACCTGCTACCTATCTACGTGCATTTTCTTACTCTCTGTCTCCTACTATCTCACCTCTGAACTTCTGCTTTGACTTCTGCTTCTCTCTGCCTGCTCCCCCCCCCCCCATTGTTTTAACCTCCGCAACCTCCTGTTTCTCCGCCTGCACGACCACCTCCCCTTACTTAGTCTGTGTCTTTGCCTCACCTGCAGCCTTCCTCCTTGCCTCTCTCTCAACCTCTACCTCACCCTGCCTGACCCCTGCCTCTGCCTAAACTTTTATTCATTCCTGTCATCCTTTACTTCTTAAATCTTTCCCAACAAAGCGTAGTTAACCCCAGCCTTTAATAATAAAACAGCAATAAAACACCGAGTAAAGCACCATTAAACAGTTTAGAAAATCTTAGCCTTTAGGTAATACGGATAAAATAAACACGAATAAAACACCAAATAAAAGAAAAAAACATCATAAAAACATTAAAACACCATTAAAATCATTAGAAAAATAAAACACCATTATTAAAGATCATGAGAAAAAAAAAACACCACATTAACCCCAGCCTTTAATACGAAAAAAAAAACACCATGAGCAATTAAAACACCACTAAACACCGTAATTAAACCCCTTCCAATCCATGACTCGTGGTTTTGTTGGTTATCGGTGGCTACGGACGATTTTTCTCAACTTCAGGGGGAGATTATTTGATGTGGAGGGGTTATATTGGCCTTAAGAACCCTTTCACTGTACTACGGCGCCTGAAGTTGAATAAAACCGTCTGGAGAGAGAATAAAGTAAGAATCATTCAGTACTACGGTGCCTTGCTGAGTAAAATCGTCTGGTGGAGCAAAAATAAAGGAATGAAAAGCACCCTTCACTACCCTACGGTGCCTTCTTTGTGAATAAAGTCGTCTGGAGATGGCGAGAATAAAGCAAGGAATAAAGCGCATCCTTCACTACTGTGCGGTGAATAAAATCGTCCGGAGAGAATGAATAAAGGAAAAAATACACCCTTCACTATACTACGGAACCTCAGGATGAATAAAATAGCCTGGATAGTGACAATAAAGTAGGAAATAAAAAAGAATCCTTCACTAAACTACTGAATAAAATCGTCTAGATAACGAGAATAAAGAAATAAAATACATCCTTCATTTTCCTGTGGAGATAGCGAGAATAAAATAAGCAGCGTCATCGGAGTGAATCAGCTACACAACACTCATAATACGTCAGAAAATACGGAGGGAAAACACAGGTAAACACACGTAACCACCTGGGATCCACCTCGTATACACTGTGCGGACGGTGAAGGGCGAGTCGGGGTATTCACATCACTTCCTTTAAAATCCTTGTTATAATGCACTTCTATATATTTCTTGGGGTGCTCTAGGTCTTTAAGGATTAGTTTAGATAGCAGTTAAGCTGGTGGGATTAACGGATTACTGGGATTAAAGCGATTATCAAGGACATCTATCTTGAACCACGCCGATTACAGAGAGAGAAAGAGATCAGAGGGAGTACTTGCATCATCCCTCTTATTTCCTACATAATCCTTACTGTCCTACATTTTTACCTGCCTCAAGGGGTTCTCCAGGTGTCAGGGGTTCAGCTGTGATGGTATTTGAGGCGACGGAAGCAGGGGATTTGGAGGATTACCGCGATCATCTTGGAAAACGTCACTCACTCTCTCAACTCAACACACGCCGCGTCAACAAATGGCTTCCTCACGTTGGATAGCCTAAAACATAGATGAAATTCCCTCCAACTCCCATCTATCTCTAATTCCTTCAAAATCCACTAAATAAATACACAAAAATACTTCTAATTGAAAAGGAAGTAGATAAACACAGCTTCAGCCACTATGAATGGGAGTACTTACGAATATTTTTAAATGTCCTAAGGTTAAGACGGTACCTGATGTTATGACGGCACGCGAGGTCCGTGAGAATTAGGGCACGCTTCCCCAGACCCTAAATCCATTGGCGTTTGGGGTTTTACAAGGAATGATCGTAATATCCACCGTATCGAGCTGAACTATAACGAAATACTCTTGGATTAAGTACGTAAATATTTAATACATTCTCAGCAGGGCAATATGGTAAAGGGAGTGCGTTAAATGACCTCCTGACATTTCTGATTTTTGTGTTATTTAAAAATGAAATGAAGACGGAAATTGCAACTAGGGGTAATGAATGAATTTTCCACTTGAATACATATCATACGCAGCAGTGCAGTGTTTTGAGGCCATTAACTCTCTCTCTCTCTCTCTCTCTCTCTCTCTCTCTCTCTCTCTCCGCTGAAAAAAATCGCCTTCTGGTAGCATTTACGAAACAATATAGGGAATAGGGAATTATGAAGGGATTGGTGGCTGT
Organism: Coenobita brevimanus; assembly: GCF_032717465.1. Taxonomy (NCBI): domain Eukaryota; kingdom Metazoa; phylum Arthropoda; class Malacostraca; order Decapoda; family Coenobitidae; genus Coenobita; species Coenobita brevimanus. Next base: position 62,954,409 of record NC_137053.1, read on the forward strand.
TTACTCTTCCATACAAACCAGCCAACCTTACAATCATCACCTACCCTACCCTACAAACCATCCTACCATCCCATCCACACTACATGCCTTTATAATCCCTCCCCTCCCCTCCACTATACTCCCCAATACAGGTAAACGAATGAGAGGAGAGGGAAGAGGGAGAGGGGTGAGAGAGGGGAGAGGGGAGAGGGAAGCGAGACTCAACAGATGTCATTTCCTCAATCAGTTTCGCCAACAAATGTATCGTGTGTCACCCCCGCCACACACACACACACACATACACGCCACTGAAAACCAACATGCCAATATCACTTTCTCTCTCTCTCTCTCTCTCTCTCTCTCTCTCTCTCTCTCTCTCTCTCTCCCTCTCTTCCTCTCTCATACTTCACCTGGCCAAGTGGGAATAAAGCCAGACCCTTAACACTCACCACCTTTTATTTATTTTTTCCCTCACTCATCTTTACACCGCGCCTGTCATCCATCACTGGGGGAGCGGTGTGCCGGGCGAGGGAGGAAGGTACACACACACACACACACACACACACACACACACACACACACACACACACACACACACACACACACACACACACACACACACCACTACCACAATGAGACGCATAAATGATTTCAGTGATATGGATGTCGAGTAAAAGCTTCAAATAATATGGAGGGTCTCTCTCTCTCTCTCTCAGCACACACCAGATGATTCCACTATGCTGGGAAAAATGCCAGAGGAGGTTAAAGGGTTACAAATGATCTCATTAACATATTTACTGTTATGAAGACACCCAAGTGCAGGCTATTTTTATCTTGTTAACCCAAAATATTCCTCTCTCTCTTTCTCTTTTTCTCTCTCTCTAACTTAAAACAGTCAAGGAGGTGTACCTTTCCACTTCCCTATGTCAACTTATATACAAGGCTATTTCTGGATGATGCAATACAAAAATTTTACTCACTTGAAGGAAAAAAAAAAAAAATGAGAGAGAGAGAGAGAGAGAGAGGGAGAGAGAGAAAGAGAGAGGGAGAGAGAGAGAGAGAGAGAGAGTAGGGTGTGTTTAGGGTGGGGATGGGGAAAGAGGGAGTGGGGGAGAAAGGTGGAACAGAAGAGAAGGGGTACGCTAGGGCTTGGGGTGGCACGGAAGAGGTTGGGGGAATGGAAGAGAGAAAGGGGATGGGGAAGAAGGGTGTGGGGATAGGGCGAGAGGGATGAGGAGTGAGGAACAGGGGTTGAGAGGGGAGAGATTGGGGAACAAGGGAAGAGAGAGAGGTGGTGGGGAAGAAAGAGGGTGGATTGACAAGGATTGTGGGGGAGAGGCTAATTACAATGGATGGGGAGAGGGGACGATGGGTTAGCTAGGGAGGGTTGGGGAAGGAGGTAGAAGAGTCAGGGAATGGGGAAGAAAAAGGGTGGCTTGGATTAAGGTGAGAAGGGGAGAGGCTGCTGGAGGAGGGGAAGGATGGGAGAGGTGGAGATAAGTATGAATGGGGAAGGATGGATGGGGGAGGGAGGAGAGAGAGAAGTTGGGAGACAGCTGGGAGGTGCGAGGTGGAGGGAGAAGAAGAGAGAGGTGGTTGGGGGGTAAGAGGGAAGTGGGGAGACACTGATGAGGGCAGAGAGAGGGGGGGATGGGGGAGAGGGGTGGGGAGAAGGGGGGATATTCAAATCAGTCCCCACACCCACTCTGCAAGTTAAATTTCCTGGAGTGGCTTCGTTCCGGCTATTGAACCATGCCAGGCAGTCTCTCTCTCTCTCTCTCTCTCTTTCTCCTAATCTCTCTGCTTGGCTCTGTTTCTTTGCTTTTCCATCTCTCTGTCCTTGTCTCTGCTTGCCTCTGTCTCTCTGCTTTCCCATCTCTCTGCTTGCCTCTCTGTCTCTGCTTTCCCATCTCTCTGCTTGCCTCTCTGTCTCTGCTTTCCCATCTCTCTGCTTGCCTCTCTGCTTTATCTCTCTGTCCAGTCTCTCTGCATTCCTATCTCTTTGTCCTTGTCTCTGCATGCCTCTCTGCTTTCCTATTTCTTTGTCCTTGTCTCTGCTTGCCTCTCTGCTTTCCTATCTCTGTCCTGTCTCTGCTTGTCTCTCTGCTTTCCTATCTCTCTCTGTCTTTCCTTACCTCTCTGCTTTCACACCTCTCTGTCCTGTCTCTGCTTGCCTGTCTGTCGCTCTGTCTCGCTGCCTGCATGTTTGTTTGTGTTCCTGCATGTCTGTCTGTCTGTCCCTCTCTCTCTCTCTGCTTGCTTTTATATTCTTCTAAATAGTTTAACGTCACCTGTCTATCTGTCTGGACCTTTACCTGCCAGTCCATTAACTTCCACGTCCTACCTACTTAATTTCACACGGGCACAAATAACACACCTGTAATCACCACCCCTCCTCCTTACCTGTGTTTATCTCCTCACGAACCATCTCACCTGCAGAAACCACCACCTTACCTGAAGAATAAAGAGAAAGTATTAGATTATTTTAACTCTGGAGGCTAAAGATCCCGTCCCGTAACCTCTTCACTACATATCGTCTACGTGAATAACATCGTCAGAAGATAAACAATAAAATACATACATAAATAAAATCAGTAAATTCGTTCTCTGGCTTAAGGAGTTTGTTTTCCTGGTATGCTTCTTTATCTATCTCCCTGCTCTCATATTTATCTATCAGTCCACTCTCATTTGCATCTACCAGTGTGTTCTTGTATCTATCTATTTGGTCTGTCAGTGTGCTATCCCTCCGCCTGCCACTGTCTCCTACCTGTCAGCCCCTGTCTGTGTAAATATCCGACTGCCAGACACACCCAAGCTCCCTACCTACCTGCCTGACGAGTTCACCTGCTTGATTACCACATTTACCAACCGGCCTGCCTACCTGCCTGTCGAGATTACCTGCTTGCTTACCTCGCCTCCTTGTGAACCTGCCTGCTTTGATTACCTACCCGCCTGTCTCTTTACCTGCTTACTCGCCTACCTGTCTATCTTCCTCCCTTAATTAGCTACCAGTCTGATTACCTGGCCATCTCTCGCACAACCTGCTTGCCTACCTATCGACCTGCTTGCGTGTCTGTCTACGTTTCCTATCTACCCACCTACCTATTTTCCTACTTCTCTTGTCTACCTACCAACATTCCTACTTACCTACCTACCTACATCTCTTACCTGTCTCTCTACCTCTCCCGTCAACTTACCTTCCTACCTCACCTCACCTTCCTACCTACCTTTCTGACTACCTACATTATCTACCAGAATATGCCTGTCCAATCTGTCACTCTGCCTGTCTGTCTATCTGATAATGGCCTCGTATTTGTCACCGTCTGTCTCCGTCTATCTCTTCACTAATCCACCTCATCTTACTCTCTTTAAATTCTCTTACATTTTTCTCTCTCTCGAAGGAGGATTTTAATGTCTTTCACCTTTTTATTTAGTTTTATTTTTTCGCTTTTTTTTTAATGCATACTCGACCTAGTGTGTTGGTTTCTAGTCTCTCTCTCTCTCTCTCTCTCTCTCTCTCTCTCTCTCTCTCTCTCTTTCTCTCTCTCAATATAAAAGAGTAACCATAAAAACAGGCAAAAATAAAGACATTACCCTAAAGAGGAAGTATAAAAAAATTGGTTAACGATGACAGGAAAGAGTGAAGCCGGGAAACACTGTGAAAAATGTAAAGACGGAAGAGGAGCAGGAAGAGGTATTAGGGAAGGAGAAAGAGGGGGAAAGGGAGGGAGAGAGGGTGGTGGAGGGGGAGAGGGGGAAAGGGGAAGAAGAGGGAGAGGGGACAGAAAGGGACGGGACAGATGAGAGAGACAGAGGGGGAGAGGGGGAAGGAAGAGGGAGAGGGAGGGGAAGAGGGAGAGGGAGGGGAAGGGGAGGAAGAAAAGAGGAGGAAGGATGGGTGAGGACATAGGGAGGAGGGGAGAGGAAGAGGGAAGGAAAGGAAAGGAGGAAGGAGGAGATGATAGGTAGTTGGGACAGGGGGGAGAGAAAGGGAAAGGTTGGGAAGAAAGGGTTGAGAACAGACTAAGGGGGAACGGAGGGGGGGAGGAGAGGGGGAGGAGAGGGAGAAGAGGAGGGAAATGAGCAGGGTAGAGGGGAGGGGAGGGGAGGAGAAGCGAGCTCCCCGTTTGCATACATTGTGAGGAAAACGAAAAAGAGAGGGGAAAAGAGGGAGGAAATTTTTTGAGGAGAGTGCAAAAGAGAAGGTGTGTGTGTGTGTGTGTGTGTGTGTGTGTGTGTGTGTGTGTGTGTGTGTGTGTGTGTGTGTGTGTGTGTGTGTGAGAGAGAGAGAGAGAGAGAGAGAGAGAGAGAGAGAGCATTGCGAGGGTGTGGTCCATTTACTTTAACATTTGTTTGTTTGTCTCCGCTGATTTCTTTGAGCGTTCTTTTACCTCTCTCTCTCTCTCTCTCTCTCTCTCTCTCTTTCTCAAACAACAAAAACCTCAGAGAAAACCCAAGCAAAAGAACAACTGCAAAAAACAAACACCAGATAAAACCAACGCAAAAAAAACAGGGCGTGAGAGGAAAAACAGAAAAACGGAAGATTGGGGTTACAGAAGGGAAGGGAGGAAAAGAAGGGGAGCAACGGAGCGTGCAGGGAGTGGAGGGGGAGGGGACAGGGGAGAAGAATGGAAGGGGAGGAGAATGGATGTGGAAGGGGTGGGGAGAATGTGAAGAGATCAGTTATGAAGAGAGAAGGAGTGGGGAAAGGGGGAGTGAGGGAGAGGAGAGGAATGGAAGGGGAGGAGTGTGGATGTGGAAAGGGTGGAGGGGAGGAGTGTGAAGAAAAGAGGTATGAAAAGTGAAAGAGTGGAGATGATTGAGGAATGGAGAGAGGTAGGGGAGTGGAGGGGATAGGAAGTGGAGAGGAATGGCAGGGTGGAGGGGTAGGAAGAGGAGAGGGGTATGGAGGGAAGGAGTGTGGAGGTAAGGTGGGGAAGTGTAGGAGAAAAGAGTGAAGAAAAGAGGCTTGGAAGTGTGTGAAAGGGAGAGGGAAGGGAGAGGAGAGGAGAGGGAGAGGAGAAGAAGAAAAGGAGAGAAGAGGAAAGAACAGTGTGGAGTGGAGGTGGCCGATGGAGAAGACCTGTAATTAGTTTTTTTTTTTTTTTTTTTTTAAGTGGTTACGACAGACGAAAAACGAAGGGGAAATGGATGGAAGGAAAAATGAAGTGAGGAAAAAAAAAAGTAAAGAATACTGTGTGTGTGTGTGTGTGTGTGTGTGTGAGAGAGAGAGAGAGAGAGAGTGTGTGTGTGTGTGTGTGTGTGTGTGTGTGTGTGTGTGTGTGTATAGCCCCCACTAAAAAAAAAAAAAGTATGTGGAGTTGTGTGGTAATGGAGGGAAGGAGAATGAGCAGAAGTAATGGAGGGAAAAAAGTAAGAGGAAGGGAGGGAAAGTACATGAGGAGAGAAGGGGGGGCTGTGGAGGAAAAAGAGAAGGAAAATAGGAGTGGAAAGTGTGAAATAATATATGAAGAAAAAGAGTGTAAGAGAAGAGAGGACGGGCAACTAGAGAGAATATTTTGAGAGTAAAGAGTATGAAGAGAGAAAGAACGAAAGTGACAGGAAAAAATGCAGGTAGAAAAGAGCAAGAATATAATAAAATGAATAAACAGGGACATTAAATAAGGAAAAAGAGTAAAGAGAAGAGAGGGAATAAAAGGGATAGAGAGCGAAGAGAAATAAATGGAAAGAGAAAAGAATACGGAAAAGAGAAGATATAGAAGCGAAGAGAGCGCATATAAATAAGACGAAAGAGCAGAGAGAGAAATGAGGTAATAAAAAGACAGAGTGAAGAGAAATAAGTGGAAAGAGAGAGAATGGAATACGGGAAAGACAAGCAGTAAAAACGAAGAGAGTAAATGGAGTCTACAGAGTGAAATTGGAAGAGGAAGG
>NC_137053.1:62967779-62972779 GCF_032717465.1 Coenobita brevimanus
TTGGTATTGTTGCTGTAGTCAAAGCTTCATCTGAAATGTGAACCCGGTGGACTGCAGGCTTAAGTTGTCCTTCTGCAGACCACTAACCTCCTATTTGGGGGGATAGAGACGCAGCTGAGGGACGTTTGTATAACCAGCCAGTTTCGCCGCCCAGTCCTATCGGTGCCACCACGTGAAGGTTCCCTCTCCGGCACCAGTATAGCCTATATAGGGTTAGGGCAAGAAATCTAACACGTCGTTCTGGCTGTCGTCTTGGTCCCAGCACGGCGACATCTGAAGCGACGCGGCGACAATAAGAACACCTCAGTCGTCGTCTCTTGCTCCGTAATTTGCCTGCTTCCTGCCCACTCCAGCCACAAAGTTTTTACCGCTCGTTCTTTTTTACTGCATCCCCCCTCCCTCCAGACCTCCCCTCCACTCTCCCTCCTCCCTTCCTAACCCCTCCCTCCATCCCTCCCCCCCCTTCTCTCCAGCCATAACCCTCTATTCCCCCCAATCGTAACCTCTACCCCCTCTTCCCCACCCTCCTTCTCCCTCTAGTCTACCTTTCCTCTTCCTTGCGATAACCCTTCCTACCTGCCTCACACATTTTCCCCCCCTCCTATATCCTTCCTTTCTTTCCTTCTCCTCTTCCTATTTCCTCCTCCCCCCCAAAAAAAAACTTCTCAACGCCCCTTCCTCCTCTCCCTCTCATCCCCTTCTTTCCCCCCACTCCTGATCATAACCCTCTACATCCCTGGTCTTTCTCAACCCCTCTCATTCTCTCTCACTACTTCCCCTCTCTCCATCTCCCCCTCTACTCCTCTTGTTAACCCCTCCTCTCCCCTCTCTCCCCTTCTCCCTTCCCCCTCCCTCATAACCCTCTGGCCCCTTGTCAAAGATGGTCTCTCTCTCTCTCTCTCTCTCTCTCTCTCTCTCGGAACTACTGCCCCTCTCAGCTTTTTACTCCCTCTCTCACTCGGGTTATGACACAGATTAAACCCCCTGCAGTCACACGGACCTTCCTCCTTGAATGAAATCGTCTGCTGGAAGTATTAATAAAATCGTCTGAGAGTATCCCGGTAGCAAGGTTGGACATCTATCTATCTACGTATCTATCCATCCATCTATTTACCTACCTACCTACCTTATCTATCTATCTACCTACCTACCTAATCTATCTATCTACTGTACTTCCCTACCTACCTACCTACTTATCTACCTACCTAACTACCTACCTACCTACCTATCTATAGAGTCACTTGTACATTTCTTACCATAATTTCTTGCCAACACCAGACAGCTTCCTTGACCTCCTCGTAGTGCAGGGGTCAAAACGGGTCATAAGACGTTGCAGGGGTCAACCATACCCCACCTAAGTCCCCCCTTAGGCAATAAAAACTGTATACTGGGGGATTTACCGGTCCGACCCCCAGATAAAAGCCGCTTCAGTGCGCAATAAAGGCGTCGACGGCCATCCAAGTCTCGCAAGGGTTAAATTATCGTTGTGTGTCCTCATAATGGAGAGAGAAATCGATCCGGGAGCCAGGGAGGAAAAAGGTGTGGGGGAGGGGAGGGGAGGGGAGGGGAGAGGAGGAGGAGGTATCAAGACGCAGTAACTGACGCAAAGGAAAAGGGAAAAATAAGAAAATGATAAAAAAAAAAGTAAGGTGTGTGAAAGTGAGTTGTGTGAAGAGACGAGAGATAAAAGAGGGGAAGAAGGTATTAAATGAGAAGAGCGACTTTGGGGAAGGAACTGAAAACAAAGAAGAGAATAATCAATAATAAAGGAGAATGAGGAGAAAATGGAGGAAGGAAGGTTAATAGTCTGTCTTTAAATGGAGAGAGAAATTGATCCAGGAGAGGAGGGAAAAAAGGCGTGGGCGAAAAAACTGAGGAAAGAAGATCAAGGGGAGGAAGATGAGATGAAGACACGAGAAGAGAAAAATATAAGGTGTGCGAAGGTGAGAAAGGCGAAAGGTGAAAGGAAGACGGTGTTAAATAAGAAGGGGAAAGAAACTGAGAGAGAGAGAGAGACTAATAAGGAGAGAAGGAGGTAATGGAGGAAGGAGAAACATTGGGAGGGGGAGAAAAAAAATCTATGAAGAAACGAAGGAAGCAAGGAGGGAAGAGGAGGAAAGGTGGGGAGGGGCAGAAAAGAAGTCGAAATAAAAAAATCATGAGGAAAGGAAGGAAGTAGAGCAGGGAAGGAGGAAGCGAGAGGATGGCGGAAGAGGAGGGAAGGAGGTAGAGGAGGGAAGTAAGGAGGGAAGAGAAAGGTAGGTAGGTAGGTAGGGAGGGAGGGAGGGGATAAAGTAGCCCAAGAGTCTGATGTGGGCCGCAAAATGAAATATTAACGTGGCCATGAATTCCTCAGTGGACGACAGTGGGGTGGGGGCGGGGCGGGTCGGGGTGGGGGCAAGGAGTATAAATTAGTACAAGGAGGACGGTAGGAAAGGCGGAGGAGGCGGAGGAGGAGGAGGAGGAGGAGAGGAAGCAAGGGAGAAAGGGGAAGATAAGTATAAGAAGGAATGGGAAGGGGAAGAGAGAAAGAGAAAGGAAAGGAAGCGAAGGGGGAAAGGGGGAGTAAGTACAAGAAGGGATGGGAAGGGAAAGGGAGGAAGAGAGGGGGAGAGGAGGCTCAGGAGGAATGGGGCAGAGACGTATAAGAAAAGATGGGGAGGGGAAGGGAGGAAGAGATGGGAAAGGAATGGGCAAATGATGAAGGGGAGGAGAATGGGTGCGGGAAGGAGAAAGGGAGGGGAATGGGAGAGGGGAAAACAAGTGGATGGGAATGGGAGGGGGAAGGGGAAGAAATGGGAGAGGAGGAGGGAAAGGGGGGACACAAGGATCAACTGGGGAGGGAGATGGGGATGGGGGAGGGGGGGGAAAGGAGGATCATAAAATGGGATAGGGGGTAGGGCAGTGAGAAAGACAAGGGGAAGATCAGTATAGGAAGGGGACTGGGAGGGGGAGGAGGAGAGGCAGATAAGCACTATAGATAGGGGGAAATTTATCAGGTGGGTCCCATAACATTATTTATAGAGGGGGGGGGGGGAGCTGGAAGATGGAAAGTGAGGAAGAAGAATGTGCTCTTTATGGGGCTATTATGTTGGCAGTAAGAGGCGTAAAAAATGAGAGAGAGAGAGAGAGAGAGAGAGTAATTACCTGATAAAAGCTTCACCTGGGAAAGACATGTACCTGTATAAGTAGTAGGAGAGTAGTGAGTGGTAGTTAGGGCGGGATAAAGGTAGCTACAAGGGGTGGGAGGTAGTTAACGGAAGACGAGTGGTAGTAGTAAGTGATGAGAAGTGGTTAGGAGCACTGAGAGGTAGTAATGGTAGGTAAATGGTAGTTGGGATAGGTGAGAGGTAGTTTAAGGACAATGAGTGGTAGGGAGTGAGTGGTTATTATGGTAGTTGTGAGTAATGAGGAGGTGGAATGGTTGCAGTTACAAGTAGGACAGGTAGCTAGGAGGAGAATGAGGTGGTTTGCTGGTAGTTGTGGTAGTTAACGAGTGATGTGTGGTAGCTGTGAGTAATGAAAGGTAATTAGGGGAGGAATGAGGGTGTCTTCTGGTCGTTATGGCAGTTAGGGATGACAGATGGTAATTATGAATGATGTAAGGTATGGTTAGGTGAGGAATGAGGATGTGGAGTGGAAGTGACAAGTAGTAGTAGTAGTAGTGGTGGTGATGGTGGTAGTAGTAGTAGTAGTAGTAGTTGTAGTAGTAGTGGTGGTGATGGTGGTGGTAGTAGTAGTAGTAGTAGTTGTAGTAGTAGTGGTGGTGATGGTGGTAGTAGTAGTAGTAGTAGTAGTAGTAGTAGTAGTAGTAGCAGTAGTAGTAGTAGTAGTAGTTGCTGTAGTAGTAGTAGTAGTAGTATCCCCATGTTCATCTGAAACGTGAACCCAGTGGCCTGCAGGCTAAAATGACCCTTCTCCCACAAACCACCATCTTCCTTTGGGGGGTTAGGTGGAATGGAGAGGGAAGAGAGACGTTTTTCTAATTACGATGTTCCACCGCCCAGTTACATCAGTGCTACCACATGAAGGCGTCCCTCTCCAGCACCACAATCATTAGTAAAGGATCTTGTGGAGTGGTAGTAGCAAGGAGGTGGAGTGGCAGGTAAAGAGGTATGACTTAAGAAGCTGAATGGTAGCTGTGAGTGGTACTAAGAAGGTCGAGTGGTAGAGGAGTGGTAGAGAGGAGTAGATGAGTAGGGTGGAGGTGGAGAGGTGGAGGGTGTAGTGTAGTTATTATACTCCCCATGTAACCATCCTCTTTTATTACTAATCCATTTCTTTTTAATAATCCTACGTCTAACATAACTCCTTCCTTCACTAATTATTCTTTATTCATATTTCTCATTCACCAATCCTTTCATTTCTTCATTATCGTCTTCATTCGCCAATCCATTACTTTCTTCTCACTCTTCTTCATTTATCAATAATTTCTCCACATTCATTTTAATTCGCTCTTTCTTCTTATTACACTTCTTCAGTTTTTGTTGTTCCTCCTCTATTTTCTCAACCTCTTCCTTCCTCAGTCTTCTCTTACATTCCCTTCTCTTCACTTTTTCTGTCATAAATCCATACATTTTTCACCTCAATCTTTTCATCCACTAACCTTCTTACAGTCTTATATTTTTCTTACTTTTTTACTATTCAATATTTTCTTTATTATTGGATATACAATTTATTTTTTGATATAACTTTTCTATCATTTTTCCTCCGCAACCCAGTCCACTCTCTCTTCCTCAACCGACCTCTCTCGTCTTTCCTTAAAACTTGCTGCTTAGTTTTGACTCCTACCACTTTTTTCCTCTCTCTCTCTCTCTCTCTCTCACACACACACACACACCAACATCATCCGACACCCACAGCAAAACCTCACACTCCAACCCAACCCACATCCACATCCTCCCCTCGCTTCCATACCCTACATCCACAAAATCCTTCATCTTCTCCCACATCCACAAAAACTCCACATCCACTCCCACAAATCCGCCCCATCCATATTC
>NC_137053.1:62977779-63137779 GCF_032717465.1 Coenobita brevimanus
AATGAGTGACCCCCCTTGGGTGAGTGAGGGGACCTTCTTGGAGAATGAGTAACCCCCCTTGGAGAATGACCCCCCTCCCCCCTTGGAGAGTGAAGCCACCCCCCTCTTCCCTTCCGTCTCTGGGCTGCCACTGGGGCCTCTAACTTCGGCCCTTAAGTTAATCACGTGCGTCTCGGCTCAGGCCAGCCAAGCCCCGAGTTAGCGCGGATTACGTCCCGAGTCACTTGCGGCTCAGCTGACTCCACCACCGAGGGGAGACTGACCCACGCACCCACCACGACCAGGAAATTGGCAAGGATTTTAACCAATTTCAGGATATAAACATTTCTACATCAGTTCAATAATAGGCAACCACCACGACCCTGAAATTGGCAAGGATTTTAACCAATTTCAGGATATAGGCATCTCCACAGAAGTTTAATATTAACATCAATTTTAAGGTTAACACATCTCCACGGCAGTTTAATATTAACACCAATTCTAGGGTTCACGTATCAACACAGCGGATTAATATTAGCCCTAGGGTAAATCCATCTCCATAGCAGTTTAATACTAGCAGAAATCGCTTGGTGCTTCCTATTTTCCACTCTGATATTCAATTTATTATATTCACGAGGGATTTTAACCAATTTCAGGATTACAGTCTAGGATTTGGGAAGGATTTTTGCCAGTTTCAAGATATACGCATTTCTACAGTTGATAGAGAGAGAGAGAGAGAGAGAGAGAGAGAGAGAGAGAGAGAGAGAGAGAGGTGTAGTGGGTAATGGAGTAATTAGTAGCGGTGGCAGGACGCCCCCCCCGCCCCCCTTCACAAATGACCCACCCTCCCAACACAATGGCGTGTGTGTGTGTGTGTGTGTGTGTGTGTGTGTGTGTGTGTGTGTGTGTGTGTGTGTGTGTGTGTGTGTGTGTGTGTGTCTCAAACCCCGTGACTATTGAACCTAAACCCTACCACTTTATTTTATTATTATTATTATCTATGCCTTGTATCTTTCCTCTTCTCCTAACCCTCTATAACTTTAGCCTTCCTCCCCCACCAGTGAGGGGAGCAGAGGAGGGGGAGGGGGGCCTAGTCTTAACGCTGAGGTGACGAGGCGAGGAGCAACAATGACAAATGGAGGCAATAAGGAGGCGAGGCGACAAAAGTATTGACAAATCACCCAGCAGTTAAGAGGTGTGTGTGTGTGTGTGTGTGTGTGTGTGTGTGTGTGTGTGTGTGTGTGTGTGTTTGAGAGAGAGAGAGAGATTAAGCCATTCCATCCATATTAAGGCCTCATCGTAAGCTCCGTTGCACCTCTTCCTTAGCGATTTATTTTGCACATTACACTTTAAAATACCTAAAATCCCCACGTGCGTTACTTTAATCCTTTTAACATCAACATCTTTTTGGTCAACATCACAGAAGAGGATAATGAGGTGTAAATGAGCAGAATACTTAATACCTTCACCTGAATCGGGCAATTACCTGACGATTTTATTTACCTGGGCGGGGAGGGGGGGGAAGTTTACCTGTCCCGGGGTTAATGAAAGGTGAATTCAACCCCTCCAGTCCTAAAGTCTCTCCTAATATGAATAAAATCGTCTAGAAAGAACAATAATAAAAAAAACTACATCCCGTGACTGGACGGTTTAAGCACCTCCTATCGCGCAATAGGTAAAACACAGAGGAGTTTGGGTAATGTTTCTACTCGAACCGCAAAAACACAGACGACTCATTAAACTCTCCACAACAGATACGAAAAGAAACAGGCCAGCGACATTCAATCAATCTGCCCTCCCTCCTATCTCACAAGCTTAATATTTTGCCACGCCTCTTCTTCGTCCACTTTTCTTCTCTTTCTCGCTTCTTCCACTTGTCTTCTCTCCTTTCCCTTCTTCCACTTTCTTGTCTTCAACTTGCCACATACTTTCTTCAACTGACTTACTCTTCTCGTCTCGTCTTCTCTCCTTCCCTTTAGTTCACCGTCTTGTTCTCTACTTATTTCAATACCTTACTCTTCCTTTTCTTCTCTTCTTCCACTGACTTATACGCTTCTTCTCTTCCTTCCACTGCACTCTTCTTTCCTCCAGCATCTTCCTCTTCACTCGATCACCTCAGCACTTTTACCTCCATTACCTTTTTCTTCTTCCTTCTCCTCCACTACCTTACTTTCTTCACTCATCTATCCTCTTCCTCAGTCCACTTATTCCTCATTCCTATCACTCTTTTCTTCCCTTCCCTACCTCTCTCCCCTTTCCCTTCATTTAATCATCACCCCTCTCCTCCCTCCACTCCCTCATCACTTTTTCACGTCTTCTCTGATCTTCATATTCCCCTCCTCTATCTTCTCTCCTCCCCTCATCTTTCACCCCTCCTTGCCCTCTCTTCCCTCCCTTCACACCTTTCACCCATCCCTCCCCGCTTTGTCCCCCCCTCACCATCCTTTTCCCTCCACATCTTTCACCCCTTCCTTACCTTCAGTTTTCCCCCTCTCCTTCCCTTTCCCCTCACTCTCCCTACCCTCCATACTTTTCACCGCCCACATCTCCCCTCTTTTCGTCCCCCCGTCTCCTCTCCCCTCTCTCTCCTTTCCATCCCTCTCTCCCCTCCTCTCTTTCTCTCCCTCCTATCCCTCTCTCCACTTAGTTCCTTCCCTTCACCTCATCCCTGACTTCGAAGTTAGGAAATTAACCTAGGCATTAACTCATGAATCCTACCTACACCACCAATGTCTGTGTTTATATGTCCTACCTTCCAACACCATATTACGTCACTTCCTACACTCTTACGTCACACCAGCGTCTTCTGCGTCACCATTTACACCTACATCACATCACCATCTTCTACGTCACCATTTACACCCTTCATCACACCATCATCACCTCCATCTTCTGCGTCACCATCTTTATCTCCATCACACCAGCGTCTTCTGTCCCGTCGCTTCCATTTTTCTTCTTTCCTTTCTTCCACTTGTCTTCCCTCCTTTCCTTTCTTCCATTTGTCTTCCCTCCTTTCCTTTCTTCCATTTGTCTTCCCTCCTTTCCTTTCTTCCACTTGTCTTCCCTCCTTTCCTTTCTTCCACTTGTCTTCCCTCCCTTCCTTTCTTCCACTTGTCTTCCCTCCTTTCCTTTCTTCCACTTGTCTTCCCTCCCTTCCTTTCTTCCACTTGTCTTCCCTCCTTTCCTTTCCACTTGTCTTCCCTCCTTTCCTTTCTTCCAGCTGTCTTCCCTCCTTTCCTTTCTTCCACTTGTCTTCCCTCCTTTCCTTCCTCCACTGTCTCTATTTTCTTCCTCTCTCTTACTCTTCTCCCACTGTCTTATTACTTTATTTTCTTCCACTGTCTTACACTCGCTTTTTTCCTCAAATCTCACTCTCTCTCTCTCTCATTTCCGTCTCTGCTCCCCAGTCTCCCCCAATGACTTCACCCTTTAACTCTCTCCCCACTCCCCCGTCCTCAACCCAGTTTCACCCCTCCCACGCCCCCTCCAGCCCCATCCTTCATAAATCTCCCCACCTTCATATTTCACCGCGTCCACCAGCCCACAGGAACACGCTACTTACTCGTCCCGTAACTCAGGAACATGCTACTTATCCTTCCGTAGCACTCAGGAACATGCTACTTACTCGTCCCGTAACACTCAGGAACATGCTACTTACTCGTTCCGTAACTCAGGAACACGCTACTTATCCGTCCGTAACACTAAGGAACATGTTACTTATCCATCCCGTTGCACTCAAGAACATGCTACTTATCCGTCCGTAACACCCAGGAACATGCTACTTACTCGTCCCGTAACACTAAGGAACATGCGACGTATCCGTCCCGTAATACTCAGGAAAATGCTACTTATCCGTCCCGTAACACTAAGGAACAAGTAATATACTTATCCATCTTCGCCCCCTAACATGCTACTTAACCGTCCCGTAACGCCCTGGAACAAGCTACTTACCCTCCCCTGTCCCGTAACACCCAGCAACATGTTACTTGTCCGCCCCACTCAACCCCCACCTTAAATCTCTCTCATATTTCCTTTATCCTGTAGTATTACATTTACGGTATCGTTGAGGTGATGTTCCCTCTCTCTCTCTCTCTCTCTCTCTCTCACAAGGGCCTCACATCAATATTGGTGGCGCTGCAACAAATCGTGGGTACTTGTGGGAATGCTGAGTAGGGGAGAGGGGGAGAGGAAGGAGGGGAGACTGGGGAGGAAGAGGGAGAAAGGAGGGAAGAAAGAGAGAGAGGAGGGAAGGAAGAGGGAGAGAGGAGGGAAGGAAGAGAGTGAGAGGAGGGGAGGAAGAGGGAGAAGGGGGGAAGAAGAGGGAGAGAGGAGAGGAGAAAGAGGGAGAGAGGAGGGAAGGAAGAGACAGAGAGGAGGGGAGAGAGAGGGAGAGGAAGAGGGAGAGAGGAGGGAGGTGAGAGACAGCGATGGAGGGGTGCTCTCTCTCTCTCTCTCTCTCTCACCCACTATCTCCATTCACATATCTCTCTAAAGGACGAGGAGGAAGTGGCAAATGTGAGGTGTTAATCTCTCACCTACTATCTCCAAGACGTCTCTCTCTTTACAGGAGGTGGTCAGGGGTACTCTCTCTCTCTCTCTCTCTCTCTCTCTCTCTCTCTCTCTCACACACACACACCAATACATCTCTCTCTTTAAAGGGGGAGGGGGGGTGAATTTCAGGGTCAGGACTGCAATAAGGCGCTGGTGAAGTTATGGTCCTGAGGCGGCCGTAAGTTGAGGCGGAGGCATGTTGGCAACTTCAATTAACCTGGTCAGTACGAGGATCCCTTTTTACTCTCCTATTTTTTCCTGCCTTCACGTGGTGGCACCGATTTTACGAGCAACTCCTCTGTCTGGTAATACAAACGTTAAAGGTAATCTAATCTAATCTATATCCTAAACTACCCCGACGTAACTAGGCAACTAAACCTATCCAAACCTAACCTAATCTAATCTAATCTAACGAAGTGGAAGAGGTAGTGCCAGCGTGAAGTGCCCGCCTAACTCGTGGCATTCCGAAATGGGGGTGGCGGTTTTGGGGTGGATGGGGGTGGGGGGAATCACAAACCAAACCCAGCCTACTCTAACCAAACCTAACCCAAGTCAATCCAACCTAACTTAACCTGACCTGACCTCACCCCACCGAATCAAAACTACTCATAACCTAATCTACCCTAACCAAACCCGACCTACATCACCCTAACTCACCCTAATCTAGTCCAATATAAACTACACCAACCCAACCTAAACTAACCAAAACCCAACCCAACCCAACCTAAACTAAACTAGCCTATCCTAACCTAAGCTAACCAAGTGGAAGACCTCCTAATCCGCGGCACTTCTAGATGGTATAGAGGTGGTGGTGGTGGGGTGAAGGGAGAGTGGTGGCGGAGGGAGGGAGAGTGGTGGTGGGGGAGGAAGGGGTGAAGGGAGTGTGCTGGAGGTGGTAGTGGGGTGAAAGGAGTGTGCTAGTGGTTGTGGTGGTGAGGTGAAGGGAGTGGTGGTGGTGGGGTGAAGGAAGTGTGGTGGTGGGGTGAAGGAAGTGTGGTGGTGGAGTGAAGGAAGTGGTGGTGGTGAGGTGAAGGGAGTGGTGGTGGTGGGGTGAAGGAAGTGTGGTCGTGGGGTGAAGGGAGTGTGGTGGTAGTGGTGGTGGGGTGAAGGGAGTGTGGTGGTGGAGTGAAGGAAGTGTGGTGATGAGGTGAAGGGAGTGGTGGTGGTGGTAGGGGAGGGGGGGGGGCATAACAAGACTGACACTGAATTATTCATGTATGTTAATGCTGGACCAGAAATCCCACAAAGTGAATCAATGGCAGTACTTCACGAGGCATTTACCCTCATGCAAATGTTTAAACCCCCCCTCCCCTCTCCCAGCCTGCCACCGCCACCCCCTGCCACCACCACTGCCAACACTACATCCCACTCGCCATCTGGACCCTCTCCCACCACTGACAACTCTTCTTTGACAACACCATCTGCCAACGCCACACTTATCCACCATCCCGACCTTGTTAGCTACCACTGACAACACCATCTGCCAACACTCCACTCGCCCTACTCTCTTCACCACCTGCCAACAGAGACAGTCCTTCCTTGACAACCTCATCTGCCAACACTCGCCACACAATATATAGCGACAACTATGGCGGCTGTGTAGGCGGAGGGAAACAGCTGGACAACACGGCTCCCTTACCTCCAGCAGGTGTATACTTGGCCACATACAAACCCGGGACAATGCCTGTGTGAAGTGGAGGTCCAGCTACAAGTTCACCTTGATTTTCTTTTTCTTTTTTAATACCCAGGTGAGAGGGCTTCTACCTGACAGTGGCTTTAATACTTGAGGGGAAACACTGAGGCAGCCCCACTGTTCCATCTTTGAAGCCTTTTACGTATTGATGGGAGTCTGCACACCTGAACACCTCTACCTGAAACAATAGTGGTGGATCGGGCCTCTCACTCTCAAACTATTTCTCTCACACGACCAAAATCCCCTCTCTCTCTCTATCTATCTCCCAAAAAATCACACACCATAAATAAAGCCGCTACGAAACAGCATAAACTAAATCGTTCCAAAAAAAAAAAAATCTACATCAAAAATAAAACCGCTTCAAAAAAAATCATCTAAGGGCAAAAAAAAAAAAAAAAAAAAAAAAAAAAAAAAAAAAAAAAAGTGCTGGTAGTGAAGAGGTCGACCATGCATGTGGAATGAGGACACAGGCATGAAAAAAATATGGGGAACTCAACACACTCCAATCCTTTTATAAATCGAGGTGCATATTTAAGGCCGACATGACTGGAAAAAAATAAATATATCATCAGTCGGTGTTTGTGCATAATTAAACGCCAGAGGGGGGAATGACACACACACACACACACACACACACACACACACACACACACACACACAAACGTCGGCTACACAGATTCGAGAACACACACACGCACACCAATCCTCTTCCCCTCCAAACTGAAGCACAATAACAGTGATACTCGTAATAATATTTGACAGCTTAACACTCACCACCTCTCACAAAAAAATAAAATAAAACAAAATAAAGACAAAACAAACTCTTCCAAGACCTCTTCACCTCAGCCACCGGAAGGCCAGGTAAGTCATATTACCAACAGAATTTTCCTTTATCATTTTTATATTTAGGTAAAAAGATATATATTTACACAGGTCACCCTTTGTATTATCATTCATCTTACCAACATTATCTCTATTTTTTTTTTAACCAT
Organism: Coenobita brevimanus; assembly: GCF_032717465.1. Classification (NCBI taxonomy): domain Eukaryota; kingdom Metazoa; phylum Arthropoda; class Malacostraca; order Decapoda; family Coenobitidae; genus Coenobita; species Coenobita brevimanus. The sequence continues at coordinate 62,984,995 of NC_137053.1, forward strand.
ATTTACGTACCGATAAAGGATAAATATTTACAATGGATACCCCCCTCTTTATCGTCTTTATCTACAGTACCCTTCTTTATCTTCTTCTTTATAATATTTACGTAAAGGATGATAAATATTTACGCTGGCTAGGCCTTGTGTTTGTCATTTTATCTGCATTATCTCTTCATGTATTCTTCCTTTCATCTTCTTGGCCTTGCATTATACTTAAAGGTCAATATGATAAAACAGCACACACACACACACTCACACAAACCCAAAAGACCATCATCATCATCATCCCTCCTGCCTCCTTACATCCTCTCATCACACACACACACACACATCATCATCATCATCATCATCATCCCTCGCACCACCACCACCATCACCTCCTCCTCCTCCTCACAATCATCATCCCTTCCGCCTCCCTGCATCCTCTCACCGTCCTCACCTTTCACGAGTCCACGCGAAAATTTTAATCAAACGCAAAAATCATTTCGCGTCGGTATCGTGTAAGTCACTGCAAGTTGACCGCAACAATTTGGCGGCGTAGTCTCGTCCCAAGGGGGTGTGAATCTTGGCTCGTCCCCAGGCGCTGTGTCTGCTGAGCTGGGTACATTCCGCTGCCTCTCTCTCTCTCTCACCCCCCCCCCCTTCGTCTCTCTCTCTCTCTCTCTGCCCCTCCATTTTGATTCCCTTCTTCCTCATCTTCGCATTTTCTCATTTCCACCGCCACTCCTCTCTCATTTTGCCTTTTTGCCCCCCGCCCCCCCCCTCACTCTCTCTCATTCTTTGTCACTGATCTTGTCTTCCTCTTCCACATCAATCTTCTAATCTTCCTCGTCCCTTTATAATTCTTTCCTCACTTCTTTTTCTTTTACTTGCCTTCTCCAGCCGCCTCTCAATTGCTGGTTCCTTTGTTTACATTCTCTCTCTCTCTCCATTCACCTTTCCTCCTCTCTCCTTTAGGTCGGAGCCCCTACCACTCCATCCCTGTCTCCACCTTCTGCTCTCTCTCTCTCTCTCTCTCTCTGTATCAAAACGGATGTTACCTTGTCTCTCAAAACACAGACCTTTCTTTAAAAACATGCTCTCTCTCTCTGTCTGTCTGTCTCTCTCTCTCTCTCTCTCTCACACACACAGGCAGGAAAAAAGGGAAAAACCGAGGAAAAACCAGCATCCATCTTGCAGCAAACGCCGAGACTCTCAATCCCACAAGAGTGTCAATTTGGAGCCACCTTCAATACATCCTGGCGAGGGGGAAATGGAAACAGACACGCGGAGAGAGAGAGAGAGAGAGAGAGAGAGAGAGAGAGAGAGAGAGAGAGAGAGAGAGAATCCATCCCAACCCATATACATACCCGTTTAACATCATAATTCATCCATCAATTCATCCCAGTATTATCTATTTCTGTTCTACTTTCACTCTTTAAAAATCCATACCAAGCTTTCTATATATATAAACCTCTTTAAGAGCGACTCAAAAATAAAAAAAATAAATAAAAAAAAGTAATAGGGTTGCAAAGATGAAATTCAAGATGGTATCATATATTTGCGAGAAACTGCAACGTGTGTGTGTGTGTGTGTGTGTGTGTGTGTGTGTGTGTGTGTGTATGTTAAAAATTTTATGTATGTGATATTGAAGTCTGTATGTGTCCAGTTCATGTCGGTGTAAAAAGGTGTACATGTGTGCGTTTTCTGTGTGTGATATTGGAGTGTTGCTACTGGGTTTATGTGTAAGTGAAACTGTGTAAATGTTTTATGTGTGTAGAATATCCGTACTGAGTTCATGTCGGTGTAAAAATGTCTACATGTGTGCGTTTTTGTTGAGTTCATGTCGGTGTAAAAATGTCTACATGTGTGCGTTTTCGTGTGGCACTGGAGTGTTGATATTGGATTCATGTGAGGATAAGAATGTATGCGTTTTTGCGTGTGCGTTATTGGTGTGTGCGTTTTTTTTTTTCTACGGATGGTACTGGTGTCTGTCTGTATTGTATTCATGTGGGTGTAAAAATGTCTACATGTGTGCACTTTTGCGTGTACGTGGTATTGGTGCATATCTGTAATGAGCTCGTGTGTACAAATATGTCTAAATGTGTGTGTACGTATGATTTTAGTGTACGTGTGCATGTACGTACGGTATGTGTATGTACGTACGGGCTGTGTGTATGTATGTACGGTATGTATGTATGTGCAAATATATGCATGAGCTCTGGCGCGGCTGTGTGGAGGTTATTGCGTGTGCGGGTGATTGTGTGTGCGTGTGTGTGCCCGGGAGATTGGAAGCTGATAGCCTAGTGAGTAAAGGGTACAGGTTTGGCTTCTCGTATCTTTATTGTTATTTTTACACTCACACGACGCGAAGGGAGGGCGAGAGAGGGGATAGAAGCGTGTGTGTGTGTGTGTGTGTGTGTGTGTGTGTGTGTGTGTGTGTGTGTAACTCTCCAGCACCTTCACACCAAGCATCACCTCTCAACCAACACTATGAAAATCATATAAATACACTTAACAGGACTACCTCACCACTTCTTCACCCCAAACACCTCTCCACACAACCAACACTAACTGCAAACCACTTAAATACACCTTGCAGGATTTTCTTGCGACTTCTCTACACTACACATCACCTCTCACTACACTAACACCTTAAAACATACACATACACCCAGCGGGATATGCTTGACCACTTCTTCAGACCAAACACCACTTCTTATTCACTCAACTCTATTCTCCCTCCACCAAAACTAACTGGCAAACATTTTTACCCCACACGCTGCATGACAAAAATAGGTGTGTGTGTGTGTGTGTGTGTGTGTGTGTGTGTGTGTGTGTGTGTGTGTGTGTGTGTGTGTGTGTGTGTGTGTGTGTGTGTTGTTCCTGCTCCTCGACGTCAACCACCACCTCCTTGGCTGGAAATCATTATATATACACACCATCCAAAACCTGACGCTCCAGAGATGTGAGCGTGAAGTCTAAGTGGAAAGGTGTTACAGGTATATATATTTTAATCTGGGAATGTCACACCCCTGCACTTCTTCGTGACTAACACCATATTCTAGTGTTAATCTACAGTATCAACCTAGCATTTAAAACGGAGATCGCAATTTTAGGTCAGGTTATGGTGAAAAGAGTATAGCAATAAAAACCCACACACGATGCAACACAGAAGAATTCTTTGATCGGGAGAGATTTAACAGCATGCAACAATGGCAATCTGACTACGTGTGTGGCTTGTGTTTGGAACTGTGTTTGGAAGCTGCAGTGGTGGTGGTGTGTGGATGCAGGTGGTGATGGGGGCGGCGTTGAATGCTTGCAATAAAACACGTATCGTATGCAAAACTGGAAAAAATAAAACGTGTAGCAATAAAACAGGAATCCAGATCAAAGGGCCAGGGAGTGAGGGAGAGACTGAGAGGGAGAGGGAGGGAGGGAGAGGGGGAGAGAGGGAGGGAGACACATGCAAACAGACATTCACACCTCTGTCAACAAAACGGGTGGTGTTGAAGGTCAAGCGTCAGTCACAACATGAATCTCATACTTCATAGCCACTCTCTACATTTTTTTTATGCTCTCTCCCTCCCTCCCTCTCTCTCTCTCTCTCTCTCTCTCTCTCTCCTGCGCCACATCCTAGTTCTCACAGTTCACAGCCACTATTTTTTCGTCTCTCTTTTACCATGCACTCGCTTTTATTTCTTTTTCACACGCCCTCTTTCTCTGTTTTCCAGGTCACGCGTCACATCCGAGTTCTCATATAGTCTCTCTCTCCTCTCTCTCTCTGTATTTCTACCGTATTCTCTCTATTCTTTCTCTATTTCTTTTAAACATGGACTAATTCTTTTTCCTGCACACTCTCTTCTTTTAGCTCCGTCCTGTCTCCCTTTGCCCAATACACTCCCTTTGTATTTTTCACATCCATTCGTGTCGTTCCTTCTCTCTTGCACCCTCTCTCCCTTTCGACTTTCTTCCTCACATACACTCCTCATCTTCCTTCATTTCTCTTTCCTGTATTTTCTTACGTCATATATGAAGAAATACGTCAAGAAGCGTCTAGAATACCATCAGTGGAGATTAGGTTCACGCGTCCCAATATAGATTTTTATAGCTCACATATACTAACTCTCCATTTCACTCTCCTGTTTTTCATGCACACTTTATTTTTCCGTCTTTCTTTTCTCACCATTTTTTTTCTATTCCATATACACGCTCATTACTTCTGATTTTATTTTATCATGTATTTTTTTTTCTTATTATTATGGACGTTTCAAAATTTCTTTTCTCATGCACTCCTTTTTCGCTTCCTTTTTCTCATGTACTTTATATTTTACTTTTTACCGGTATTTCTTTTTCACACACACACTCTTCCCTCCCTCCTTCTTTCTTTCTCTCTTTTTTTTTTTTCTGTCTCTCAGGCACTCCCCTCATTTCTTACATTTTTCTCACACTTTATTTTACTCGTACCAGGCTTTTCTCATTTTTTCTCCATATTTCGTTTTGTTGTTATTCTGACATTCATTCTATTTCCTCCTTTCTGTTTCCACGAGTCCCATCTCTCTCTCTCTCTCTCTCTCTCTCTCTCTCTCTCTCTCACACTTATTCTTCCTCTTTTACATTTATTCTCCTTCCACAACTCTCTCCCCCTCATGTCCGCTCCACCACTTTTTTTTTTTTTTTTTTTTTACCCTCCTCTCTCTCTCTCTCTCACCGCCTGTTTACCGCATGAGGAAAGAACAAGGGCGACCTCACTCCAGTCTGCCTCACTCCTGCCGTTCTCTCTCTCTCTCTCTCTTATGCTTGTTTCTCCTGACCTCTCTCCACTTTCCTTTCTCACTAACTTTCAATCATCTGCCTCTCTCTCTCTCTCTCTCTCCTTTTCTTTGCCTCTCGTCTATCTCTGCCTGCCTCCCCTCCTACCTACCAATTTCTCCCTCCCTCCCTCTCTCTCTCAATCTCTCTCTCTCTCTCCCCTCCTATCTTCTCACTACTCTCCTGTCTTTCTCACTGGTAGCTTCCTATCTCTTTCACTACCTCTCGTCTTTCTTGCTTCTCTCTATTTTTCCTTTCATCCCGCCTCTCTTTCTCTCTCTCTCTCCCTGCCTACCTCCTCCCCTCCTGCCTTTCTCTCTCTCTCTCTTTCTCTGCCTTTCCCCTCCTATCTTCTCACTAGTTTCCTGTCTCTCTCACTAGTAGCTTCCTCTCGTCTCTTTCTTTTTCCTTTCATCCCGCCTCTCTTTCTCTTTCTCTCTCCCTGCCTACCTCCTCCCCTCCTGCCTCTCTCTTTCTCTGCCTCTCCTAGCCCTCTCCGCCCCGCCACAACTCCCGCCACTCCGACTAGCAAAACATAAAGCTAAGTGTACCTCTCGCTACGGCATGCAGGCACCGACCACCACCCCCACCCTCCCCCCTCATCCTGCGTCTCGCCCCCTCCCCCCATCGCCCCCCCCCTCCCGCCCCCCGTCTCCCCTTCCTTCCCTCCCCGCGTGAAACGACTCACTCTCTCTCTCTCTCTCTTTTACCTTTGCATCTTTCGCTCTTCTTCCACACTCGTCATTCTCCCCCCCCCCCTCTCTCTCTCTCTCTCTCTCTCTCTCACTCACACACACACACATCCATCAAGCGGCTCAGGAATAATCGCAAGGAAATCCGTTCGGTTCCGCCAGTTCCCGGGTGGCCGCGTCCGGATACATAACACAGCTGAGGTAAATATTGTGGCGAGGGGGAGACGGCGCGGGGCAGAGACAACCACCACCACCCTACTACTATCACCATCACTACCACTACCGCTACTATCACCACCACCACCACTACTACTACTACTACTACTATCACCATCACCACCACTACTACTACTATTACCACCATAACTACTACTACTTCTACCACAACCACCACTACCACCACCCACACCACTACCACCACCACTACTACTACTACTATTATTACCACCACCACCATCACCACTACTACTACCACCCACACTACTACCACCACCATTATCACCATCACCACTACTACTACTACCATCACCACCGCCACCACCATCATCACAACCACCACAACCACCCACACCACTACACCCCCACCTCCACCCCCACCGCTAGTACCACCACCACCATCACTACCACCATCACCAGCTGACTCGTGATGGCCGGGACGAAGTTGAAAGGTGACATCATAAGAGAGGATGGCCAAGAGGAGAGGATTTAGATGATACACGGTTGACATCACTGACTAAGGTGACATCAATGATTATACAAGAGTGACATCAATGGAGAAGACTGATTATTTATGACACCTGTTCACCCATACTAATTAACCATCATTATCATCACCATCATCACTCTAATCATCATCATCATCATTACCTGCCCTCCACCTCATCAACACCAGTTCCACTATACTAATCAACCATCACCACCAGCATCATCATCCTCAAAAGCATCATCATCACTGTCTCTCATCATCATCAATATCACCATCACCTGCCCTCCACCTCTCCAACACCTGCTCCCTCCTACCAATTAACCCCCCACCAACACCTCACCAACACAATCACCTGGAAATTAGTCTCACCACTGCCACCCAGGGGAAGATTTTGACTTAGAAGAATATGGTGTCTAGCTTAAATACCCCTCTTGCAGCTGATAAGAAATAAACCTTTTCCCTACGATTATGTCCTTCATTGTATTCATTAAACTTCTTGCTTGTTTTGGTCTCTTTCTCTCTCTCACACCCACCCACACACACACACACAAGCACCCTCCCACCCACACACATACTATCCCCCCCTCCCCCCATCCATTTGTCCCCCACTTGCCCCCATCACCTTCCTCTTAATTGCAACACAAAGATCCCCCCCTCCCTCCATGGTCTTCTTTCTCTCGTGCCAGATTGACCCTTAGATTGCTCTCAGCGGGACGTCGCAGACACTGACTATGTTCCCTCATATCTTCTCTCCTCCTTATTCTTCAGTGTTATCCCTGTCTCATGCAGTTTGTCTTCTGTCTTCACTACACCAATCTCTTCTCTTCATTACCCTTTTCTTCAGATCTCTGTCTTGTGATACCTGTTTCCTGTCTTCACTACTCCATTCACCTCTTCCCTTCATTATTTCTTGATTCAGTTCTATCTGTTTTGTAATATTTCCTGTCTTCACTGGTCCACTCTCTTCTTTCCTTTATTATTTCTCTCTTTTCCTCAGTATTTTCTTTCTTCACTTTAACTATCTTGAGCAATTTGTCTTCTTTGTTCTTCTATCCATTACTGTTTTTCCTATGTTCCTCTTCCTTCACCTACACGTATCTTTATCCACTTTCTATCTTCCTTCTTCCTCGTTTTTACTTCATTTATTCGTCTCTCTCTCCACCAAACCTGTTACTATCCTTTTTCCATCTCCCTTCCTCTCTCTCTCTCTCTCTCTCCCCCTGCGTGTGCCTGCTCGTTCCATTCTTCACTTTAATACCCCACTTACTCCCAGCGCGCACCTAACTACCTCTTTCCTCTATAATATTCCTCTTTATCCTTCTCCTTCCTCTTTACTCCCTCTTTTCTTACTCCAACCTTACCTTTCTTTATCCCACTTCACCAAAACTCTTCTCCAGAAACTTTCACCCATTCTTCTATTAAAAATTTCCCTATAGACATCTTTCTTATTTTTCTACTAGCATTTTCTTCCCAAATTTCGTAGCACTTCAGATCTGTTTCTTTTTTTACATGTATCTTTCTTAGCCAAAAAATCTCCTTCAAAAAAAGTTCGTCTGTTCTAATGTTCAAAATACGCTGCTCCGTTTTCCCATTCCGTCTCCATTCATCTTTCTTTTATTCAGGAAAACCCAAAACATTGATTTCCTTTGCCCCCCCCCCCCTGTTTATCTTGCCTCTCTCTTCACCACTAAAACTTCTTCACAGTTTTCTTATTCTTGTTCCTCCTTTTCTTCTTCTTCTCCTCCTCCTCCTCCTTCTTTGTCTTCTTCTTCTCCTCCTCTGTTTTTTTTTCTTCATATTCTTTCAGGTTTTCGTTCCCACAACACTTTCCTCTTTCTCCTCTCTCTTATGCATCTCTCCAACCATTCATCATCATCAGATTATATTTATCATCATCATCATCATCATCATCACCACCACCACCACATTTTACTTCTCCTCCTTTACCTCAAACATTACCATCATCATCACAATTTCTATAATTCTATTCCGCCTCTTCCTCAAAAATCACCATCGCTAATTTTGCTCCCCACCCATCACAATCTTCATACTTCTCTTCCTCCTCCTCTTCCCCTACCACCTACCATCCCTACTCTTCCTCTTCCCCCTCCCCTTAACACCTACCATCCCTACTCCTCCTCTTTCCCCTCCCCCCACCCCATCTCTGGTTATATCTCAGAGACGGGCTCCCCAAGGCGTGCTCAGGGTGGATACTCTCCTATATCAACTACTCAGTGCCTAATACAACCTTGCATTCTAATCTCTCTCTCTCAAATCACCCACTCAGTGCCTAATCGACGGGTGTGTTTTAATCACAAGGTGTCGGATGAGATTTATGTGATGGCCAGGAATTACTAGACACTTGAACCTCCTCCTCTCTCTCTCTCTCTCTCTCTCTCTCTCTCTCTCTCCTTATTCATCCCTTGTCTTTCTCCATCTCTAATTATTTTTTCCCCTTTCTATCCCCTCTCACTTTCTCAATCATTACCCTTTCCTACCCTCCTCTTCTTCCCCTGTTCCCTACATCATCACCCTCTTCTCCTGCCTATCCTTTCCATACCACTACTTTTTCTAATCTACGCAGCCTTCCACTATCCCCACTTCACTACTCTCCTCTCTTACCTATCACTAGCTATCCTTCTACCCAACGCTGCCTTCCACTATTCCCTACTCTTTCCTTCCTTCCTCCCTCCCCTCCCCCTTCCCTCTCCACCCCTATCCCTCTCCTCTCCCCTACCCCGTCTGACCGGCATCCCTGATCAAACGCATCCAAGTGTTAACAGGTCACGAGGGAGCAATAACACAGGCGAGTAGGGAGTTCATAAGCACAGGCGCTGAAATAATGAAGTGTGTGAAGCGTGTCTGAAGCAAGTCCTTTACCCCAACCCACGGGACTGAAGCCTCACTCACATGGCGGAAAATGTTTGGTGGGAGAGAGACAGGTTAGAGCATGACGTATTTATTTTATCTAACGTTTCTGTGCGGCCAGAGACGTTAGAGACAAAATAAAGACGTAAAGCTCTTACTTGTCTCTCCCAACCAACATTTCTCTCATACAGCTTTCCTTGTCAACCTCCTCAAGTCTCAATCCAGACGGTTTTTGTCACTTTAGGAATGGGTTGCCATCGTTTAAGGGTTAAGAATTGTCCCTACTAACCTTCTAATTACACGCAAGAGTCAAAAAGATTCCCTTTAGCTGGTCCTCTCATTGCAACATCGTAAAAGCTAGAAAGACCAACATCAGCTAACTTCCTAATCACAGCAATACGTTAGCTTTCTTTCCCCTCTTACCGCTGAGCAATTCTACTTACCATGAAGTGGCCTGTTGCATTCTAGGACCCTATTCTCGCCGATTTATTTTGCTTATTACATGTCCTATTCTCTATTATATAAATCTTTCCAATATCGTCATACTCTGCATAAACGATATTAACTACCCATATCTAAAATAATTAGCTAAGGAGGAGGTGTTAGGGAGCCTTCTTGACCGACGAGAACAGGAGTTAAGCCAGCAAGACAGCCCGAGTGAGGAATGACCTGTGTGTCAAGTGGCAGGGGGAGGTGACTGCTGCATTATCGAGTCAACTCACCCTGACGTTTTACTTGTCTTTACGAACCTCCCACTGTCGCCTGGAATACATTGACAGGCGGTGGTGCTGGTGATGGTGTGGCTGTGGTGCTGGTGGTGTTAATGGTGTGAGTGTGGCGTTGGTAGTGTGGTGGTAGTGGTATCGTAAAGTGGTGGAGAAGGACTGCAAGTATCATCTATCGCTGTTCACTTCTCCCTGCCACGCGGTTCACAAGACAGCGTGGATTTACGGCCTCCCTCCACACCTGATCTGCTAAACACACTCCCCACCTCCGCTGCTGCTGCTGACTTCATTCTCCCCGCAGCTGACTTCATTCTCCCCGCCTTTGCAGAGTGATTTTGTGGCTAGAACTTCACAAATCATCTCTTGGCTCTTCTTCCATCACGACCTGAATTGCACTGGCAGTAGAATTGCTCTCTCTCTCTCTCTCTCTCTCTCTCAAGCACGTGGTAAGTCGGCCGCGCCCCACCACGTGCCGCCCTTTCAGAGTGACACACAGGGAAGGTACCACGTGATGCCTGACTGCTCTCCCTCAATACCAACCCTCCCTCCTACCTCAATATCCCTCTCCCCCTACCTCAATATCCCCTTCCCCCCCACCTCAGTATCCCTCTATCCTCCCTCCTCAATCCCCCCCCCCCTTCGAATGCGCCCCTCCATACAACAAAAAGTGGGCCAACCGCTTGCTGGTGGTAGTGTGCACCGGATTTAATCTCTTGGTCAACATAGGCAGTGTTCCCTTCCATTGCCGGCTGCAGCTTCACCTTTTTCCTTTCCCCTAACCCCCTTTTTTTATCCCCCCCCCTCTCTCTCTCTCTCTCTCAACTTTACTCATATTCAGGTAGATGCTCAAGTGGACAAATATACACAAACAGGTACAGGGTTGAATTTGTATCGACATAAACAACTTGTATCAAATCTTAAAGTAATATTTCTCACTTCCATTCCATCCCTCTCTGCTTTCCTTCCCCTCTCACCCCACAATCCCTTTCTCCTGCCCTCCCTTTCCTCCGTCTCTTCTCTCCATTACCCTTCTCCCTTCTCTCATGCATCCCTCCTATCAACAATCTCCCATCCTTTCTCTCCCCTAAACCTCACCCTCCCCTCCCCTCCCCTTTTCTCCCTTCCTCCTCCTTTCCCTCTCCCTACCTCTTTCCCTCTCCAATCACGCTCAATCTGCCCCCTTCCCTCCTCTCTCCTTTCCTCCTCTGTCTCCCCTCCTTCCTCCCTGTCCCCTAGCCCTCCCTCCATTCCTCCTATCTCCCAATATCTCCTCTCTCCTTTCCCCCACTCTCCCAACCTCTCCCCTCTTCCCCCCCTTCCTCTCTCCCAACCACTCCTCTCTCCTTTCCTCCTGTCACCCCTCCTTCCTCTCCCCTTTTCTCCCCCCTGCTAGTCAAATCCTGCGGCCAATCAATAGGGCCATCCGGGGCGACATCTCTGCCAGGCCAAGTCAAAGGATGGAGTGATCGAATCAATCCATTATTAGCCTCGAGGGGGAAGGAGGGGGGTTGAGAGGGCTGACTGTTTTAATCCCTCCACTATGACTCTCCCTCTCTCTCTCCCACACACACTCACACAAAACCAAATTACAGACACAAGTGCAGCTGGATTAGGAGTCGCAATGATGATAACAGGGAAGAAAAGAAGAGAGCCACTTAAAGACGTTCTTAGGCCGGATTATCGCGAGCATTAAGGAGCATAATCTTCCACGCCATCTTCCCAGACAAGGGAGAAAGATCCTTGAGTCAGTACGGCCACCACGCGCTTGGAGAAGGAAAATCAGGGCAGAGGAATATTAACTTGAAGGAGAGGGGAATGGTAAGGATGAGAGAGAGAGAGAGAGAGAGAGAGAGAGAGAGAGAGAGAGAGAGAGGAATGAAAAGTAAAAGCACAAAATAAAGGAATAAAAGAGAAAGCAGAAATAAAGGATGATGATGATGATGATGATGATGATGATGATGATGATGAGGAGGAGGAGGAACACAAACTTAGGACTATAGATGTGGAGACAAATATAAGGCACAGACAAACAACCCCCCCTCCCCTTATCTCCCTCCCCCCCCGTCAAATCACCCCCCCCCCTCCCCTCCGATACCTCTCCAATCACCCCCTCGCCCCTCCACCCCCCCCCTGCTGCTTCCATGGCAACTGTAGGAACCTCTCGGGGGACTAAAAGGGGCCTTAAGAGTTTAGGCAATGATCCCCCCTAACTCTCTCTCTCTCTCAATTTTCACTTTCCTTCCTCCCCCCTCTTCTTCTACATCACCATCATCAGGACAATAATAATAACAACGACAATCATCATCATCCTCATCTTGTCCTATTCTCTTTTTTTCTCCCCTTCCTCCTCCTCCTCCTCCTCCTCCTCCTCCTCCACTCAGGGCTTAGAGGATCAGCCAGTTAGGGGAAGTTACACCGTGAACAACCCAGACGCCTCCAACTTAAAAGCTCAAGTCAGGCGATTAAATAAAGTCGGGAGCTTAAAAAAAAAAAAAAAAAAAAAGTAGAGCTCTTCAGGAAGGGAAAAAACCAGACCCTTGAAAAAATATGTGGGAAAAATTGGAAGCTCTTCACGGTGGAAAAAAGTTCAGAGCTCTTCAAAAAAAAAAAAAAAAAAAAAAAAAAAAAAAAAAGAGAGAGAGAGAGAGAGAGAGAGAGAGAGAGAGACCTTGAATGAAATCTGAAAAATACATATAAAAAAAAGGTCAAAAAATGTCCTGACCTTAGGGTGAAAAAATGAAAAAAAACGAAGCACTTTAAAACTAAGACCTTAATAAAAACGAGAAGTAAATATTGACCCCTTCAAATATTATTAATAAATCAATAAATCCCAAGGTCTTCAGGGAGGGATTACCGTGACAAAAAATATCCAATAATCTTCAAAGGAAAAAATATCCTTTACGGAGGCACCAAAAATGTTTATCAAATACTTCCTCGTAATAACCCAAGTTCCTGTGTGTGTGTGTGTGTGTGTGTGTGTGTGTGTGTGTGTGTGTGTGTGTGTGTGTGTGTGTGTGTGTGTGTGTGTGTGTGTGTGAGGGAGGGCGTCTTGGATTGGGAGGATTAGATGGTGGAGGTGTGGTGAACTGAAGGCAATTTTTGTACTCATTAACGTGGATGACCTGAGATTACCTGTCCGAAACACACACACACACATAAACACACACGGGGATGCGGATACTGAACAAACATACGTTAAGACATACCTAGATAAACAAATGAACAGTATAAACAACAGATAAAGAGTAAATTTAGAGATACAGTGAAATACTGACAGTCTGAATAAATGAAAACAGAATGATACGGAGAGACAGAGAAATGAAAAGGGCAAAAATCTCCCCAGTCACATCCTTAAATTGGCATCCTGACGGGAGGGAAAGGAGGAGGGAGGAGAGGAGGAAGGTGCGCAAGAGAAGGGCGGAAGGAGGCGTAGGAAGGGGGAAGGAAGCGTAAGAAGAGAGGAAGGGAGGAGATGCACGAGAGGAGGAGGAAAGTGCAAGAGAGGGAAGGGAGAAAGTAGGAAGGTGGATGGGAGGGGAGGATGAAGCAAAGGAGAGGGGAATGAAGAGGAGGGGGAGAGAGGAACGCAGGAGGGGGGGAGACAAGGGGGTAGTGGGGAGTGGGCAGGAAACACAAGAGGAAAGTGCCTGAGAGGGAGAGGAAAGGTAGGAGGGGAGGGGAATGAAGCAAAGGAGAGGGGAATGAAGAGAATGAGGGGTGAGAGGAACGCAGGAGGAGGGTGAGGGAGAAAGGGGAGGGGTGTGGGGGTGAAAGGGGGGAGGGGAGTTGAGCTGGCAGAGGAGTGATCAAGTAATTGGTTTGCTCGGGGAGACGGAAAGGTTGCGGGATTTGCCCCTTCTTTTCTTTACCTTTCAATTTCGTTCTTATAAGTCAATCTCTCTCTCTCTACGTACCTACCTACCTACTCCTACTTTATATTTTACTATTTAACCACTACCTACATTACTTTCTATTTTATTTTATTTTTTGAGTCCATTATATCTCTCAAAGCTTCTATCGATCTCCATATATATATTTTTTCTCTCGTATATTGGTACTCTATTTTGATCACTAAACTTAAGGATTTTTCTTTCTTATATTTATTTCCTTGGAGTGGAATGTACCTCCTTTGTGCATCTTCTTTTCTTCCCTTCTTTTTCTTTTTTTATCATCAGGACTTCCGATTACGTATTACGTGTTATTCGATACGTATTTCGTATTCACCTATTGATTTCTTATTCTCTTGCATTTCTTTTGAGTTCCGGTGACCAATACTCTTTTTCTTGACGTGGAATCCGTCTCTCTTTTCCTTCATCATCATCTTCCACTTTTACTCTCATTTCCGTTCTCTGATGACGACAAGGTTTTTTCATCTATTTTTTTTTTTAACTTCATCTATCGATTTTTTTTCCCCTCCCTCCATCGTCGCGAGTTTGTGGTTTTCGTGGGTAATTTTCTGTCGGGACTCATTCTTCGCACCATAAGATTTTTGGAATGATGTTTTTATCAATTTTTATCGGTATCTTTTTCTCTGTCAGTGTGCACGAGGGTGGAGGGGAGAAGGTATGCAGTGGTGTGTGTGTGTGTGTGTGTGTGTGTGTGTGTGTGTGTGTGTGTGTGTGTGTGTGTGTGTGTGTGTGTGTGTTTACAGATTAATTCTTTTTCTTTTCTCATCCTTTCTCCAACTTATATATATATATATATATATATATATATATATATATATATATATATATATATATATATATATATATATATGTAGTTTTCACCTCCTTTATTCTGGATCCTACCTCACCCCGATTCACAGATGGAAAATTGAAAAGCCTGATGGCGTATTTAACCATCCAACAACCAGTCAACCAAGCCATCCAACCACTCAACCAACTAATCATCCATTCAACCAACCAGGCAACCTTCCAAGCGTCCAATCAACCAACCAACCCTCCAATCATCCACTCAATCGACCAACTGACCTTCCACCTACCCCACCATCTAAAAAACCACACAACCATTCGACCAACCAACCATACGACCCACCAACCAAGCAGCCACCAAAGCCAAATCAATGTTGTGGAGGGCCCCGCTACACAGACCCTGGACCCCGATACTGTGACCCCTCCCTCCTCTCGTACTCATCCTTCCTCCTCTTCCCTCCTCCTCCTCCTCGTGCTTCTGTCTTTCTCCTCTCCTCCATTTCATGTTTCTCTTTTCCCTTCGTCTTCTGATATTCTTCCCTGTGTTTCTCCTCTCTTTTCTCGTCCTATTTCCCTTCTTCTTCCTCCTTCCTTCCTAACTTCCCTCCTACTCGTATTGCTTTCTTCCTTTCCTCCTTTCGTTCATCTTATAATCCTCCTCCATTCATCCCTTGGCACTCATTCTCCCTGCTCCCCTCCTCCTCTTCGTCTTCCCTTCCTCCCTGCCACTTTCCTTGCACTCCCCGCCCCCCTTCTCCTCCTTCACCTGGCACTCCTCTTATCATTTCCTCTTCTCCCTCCTCTTCCATTCCTCCTTCCTCCTCCAACCACACTTCTCTCGCCCTTTCCTCTCTTGCTAATCTCGTACTCTTCCTCCTCCTCTTCTTCCTCTTCCTCTTCTCCTGCTACGTCCTCTTTCCCTCTAACCTCTTTCCTTGCTCGTTCCTTGTCTTAAGGTCGCTTCATTTCAGTTCCTTTTCTACTCATTCTCTCCTCTTCCCTTCCTCCTTGTCTTTCTCCGTGACTGATCTCTTCCTCCTCCCTATATTCCCCCCCCCCCTCTCTCTCTCTCTTCCTCTCATTTGTGTTTCTTCTCTCCTCCTTTCTTCCTCTTCCTCCTGCTTTTCGTAATATTCTTCTTCCTCATTCTCTTCGGCTACCCTTCTTCCTCCTCTTTGTTCTCCTCTCCCTCCTCAGCTCTTCCACCTTGTCCTCCTCCTCCTCTCCTTTATCTCGTCCTCTTCTTCCACCTCCTCCTCTTCTTTTCCTCTTACTCCTCTTCCACCTTGTCCTCCTCCTCCTCCTCTCTTTTATCTTTTCCTCTTCTTCCACCTCCTCCTCCTCCTCCTCTCCTTTTTCTCTTCCTCTTCTTCCACCTCCTCCTCCTCTTCCTCCTCTCGAAGTTTGGAGGACGTGCCATATTCTTCCGCTCATAACCCCGTCCCCCCCTCAAAAAAAAAAAAAAAAAAAAAAAAAAAAAAAAAAAAAAAAGAGCCCCCAAATTTCCTCTAACCTCCGCTTCTCTCTCTCTCTCTCTCTCTCTCTCTCTCTCTCTCTCTCAAAAAATAGATATATATTCTCACCCTGATAATACTCATCACAATTTAGTTCAGTGCAATGAAGAGAAAACGGACGAAAAAATGTGGGAATCGTATTTATTTTTTCTTTTTTAAGGGGGAACTACATGGGTTAACTCTGGGGGTGAACGGAAAGCTGTGTGCGTGTGTGTGTGTGTGTGTGTGTGTGTGTGTGTGTGTGTGTGTGTGTGTGTGTGTGTGTGTGTGTGTGTGTGTGTGTGTGTGTGTGTGAGAGAGAGAGAGAGAGAGAGAGAGAGGACATTTCCCTTTCATTACCTCCTTTTTCCCTCGTGCTGCGGACTGAGGGGAAGGTCTGGTGGTTCTCGGGTCCCCCCCCCCCTTCCACTACCACTCTCTCTCCTTTTTCTCCCCTCTTTCTCTTTCTCCCCTCCCTTCCCTTTTTCTTCCCTCACTCTCATCTTTCTCTCTCTCCCCTCTCCTTCCTTTTTCTCCCCTCCCTCTCTCCCCCCCTCCTTTCCTCCCACTCCTTCTTCTCCCCTCCATTTCCTCCCTCTCTCCCCCCTCCTTTCCTCCCTCTCCTTCTTCTCCCCTCCATTTCCTCCCTCTCTCCCCACCCTCTCCCTCCCTATCTCCCCTTATCTTGTCTCCACTTACATTCTTACCTCTCTCTCTCTCTCTCTCCTCCCACAACTCACCATTACCTCTATTATTAAAATTATTCACCCTTTTTTTTTCCTCTCTTCTGTGCTTTTCATTCTTCCTTCTCTCCTCATCTTCAAAACGTAAAGGATATAAGAAAGTGTCGATAAAAAAAAAACACATGAGAAAAAGGGCTGAGGGAAAAAGAACGATAAGGGCAAGGGAAAAGCCCGAAAAAAAAGAACAAGAAGGGCATGAGAAAGGGCTTAAAAAAAAAAGGCTGAAAAAAGAACGGAAGGGCTGAGAAAAACATCAATAAGGGCTGGGAAAAACAACGATAAGGGCACTAAAGAGGCCTGAGAAAAAAGGGCTGCGAAAGGGAACGAAAAGGGCTGTGGGTTGGAAAGGCTTAAAAGAGAGAGAGAAAAGGCTGGGATATGTTGTTCCGACGGCAGCACCCACAGAAAAACACAAATAAACATGCTCGCTAAACATAGGTGTGTGTGTGTGTGTGTGTGTGTGTAAAGTGAGGCAGTGTGTGCGTGTTTTTGTCGCTCCTCTCACACATATCCGCCAACGTCTACACGTTAACAAACACGTATAAGCAAATTCTTACACGAGAGAGAGATAGGAGACATAACTACGCTGGCAGGAAAAAAAAGTGTGTGTGTGTGTGTGTGAGAGAGAGAAAGAGAGAGAGAGAGAGAATGTGTGTGTGTGTGTGTGTGTTTTACTCGTCTAGACAAATATTTCTCCTGTAGGGCACACTAAGGAAACGAAAAAACTAGTACAAAGTAATACCAATATAGTACCCTCTTTCTCTCTCTCTCTCTCTCTCTCAAATCTGTAGGTATATTGGTGGGGTTGGATCCTCTCTAAGCTGGCGATAAAGCGAACCGGATCCCACTCCACATCCATTACCCCCGCCACTACCACCCTTGCCACGGAGGGGGGTGGGATTTCAGGGGATTTGATGTAAGGCGATTTAATTAGGGGACTTTACTGGTGGGGACACTATTAGGGGACTCCATCTCTTGTAGTCCCCCTTCAACCTTATTTTTCTGATTTTGGGGGTGACTTAAAAAGAACTCCTCATTTTTTACTTTTAACTTCCCATTTCGTCCTAAATATTCTCTACTTTTTTAGGGTTTGACTTAAAAATCGCGGCCCTCCATATATAATCACCAGCCCTCCATATATATCATTTCTAGTTTCATTTCACTCGTCTCCCCTTTACGTGCAATGCTGGCTTTTAGATTTCTGTCAACCTGCATTAATTCTCAGTCGCCTCCGCCCTAACCTGTCAAGGAGGTGGAGGTTGGGCTGGGGGAGGGATGGTGGGAGGACTTTGGAGTTTGTTGCTTGGAGATTTGATGTGACCACTCCATTTTTTATAGTCCCCCCCCCCTCCACTGAGTTTTTTGTTCCCTTATATTTCTTCCTCATTCTGTCTTTTCCTCAACTCTTTGCATCCTTTCCCACTTCTATTTTCACAAGTTCCAACCTCCCTTCCCTCTCCCCCTACTCCACTAATTCCCCTACTTCCCTACTCCCCCTCCCTACTCTCTCCCCCACCTTCACACTAATTCCCCCGTTCCCTACCTTTCCCTCTCTCCCTCTCATCCACTCCTTCCTCTCTGCATCTCCCCTTTCATTCCTTTGTCCTCTCTCAATTCCTCCTTGCTCTCCCTTCTCAACCACTCCCCTCCCATCTCTCCTTCCCCTCTCTCATCTACTCTCCTTCCTCTCCCCATCTTCCCTTCATTCCTTTAACCTCTCTCAATTCCTCCTTCCCCTCGTCAACCACCCACTTCCCTCCCATCCCTCCCCTTCTAGTTTTTGTCCAGTTCCAATCCTCTTCCTCCCTCTCCAACTCTTCTTCGCTTCTCCCCCCTCCCCTCCACATCTCTCCCCCACTTCTCCCCCATCCTGCCCTGCCAATCACCCCGCCAGCACTCTCCATTACACACAAAACTCTCCACCTAATTTCCATTGTAAATATCAACACGCAATTCCACCTCGTCTACATCACAGCAGTATGGAGAGAGAGAGAGAGAGAGAGAGAGAGAGAGAGAGAGAGAGAGAGAGAGAGAGAGAGAGAGAGAGAGTATATATGTATGGTATGTGTGTGTGTGTTTCGTATGTATGTAGCATATCTATTTCTAACTAAAACATAAAGAGCAAGACAACTGGAATGGGGGAGAGGGGGCTGAGGGGCAGGAATCCACGACAAGTCCTCCTGGTCAGTTTCTTCTCTCTTAAAAGGCGGTCCCAAGACGCCTGAGTGAGCCCCCGCCCAATCCAGGGGGCACTAAAACACAGCCCAAAATTCACCACTTTAATTCAGACTGGGATATTTAGAGAAACATTTTTACGTGTACTGAGTCTGATGGTGAGTTTCCACAGCATCTATCGGTCCATCTATCTATCTATCTGTCTATTTACCTATCTATCTATCTACCTATGTATCTATATTTCAATTTACCTATCTATCTGTCTATCTATCCATCTATCTATAGCCAGACGCCTTAATCCCGATAGGGGTGGGCACAAACAAATCGCCTCCATGTCGCCCTGTCCCATGCCATTTCGCTGCCCTCCCCTCCAGTTTACACTCCCGTCTCTCGTACGAACGTGCCTCTCTAATGCTCGTTGTATTTTCGATTTTAATTATCTTCTATTTATATTTTTTACAGTTATGTCAAATTCTAAGATCATTTAGGTCAGTGATTAAAAAAAAAAGACAGTGCTATGGCTCAACATCCCTTCCCACTGCACTTCTTCGTGACTAACACCACGTTCTTGTGTTACTCTACTGTTACATCAGCATTCAGGGTTGAGTGATGGCAATTTTAGGCCAAGTTAGAGTAAAAACGGGTACAGCAGCAGCACAGAAATATATACAAAAGTAATACTGATGAAATTAAAAGCAGTTCCCCACGTAAAAAAAAAAAAAAAAAAAAAAAATGCAGAACTCCCACAGAATTGCTCACACCAGAATTAAAATCTTTACCTGTCTCTTCCTTACCTGTCAGACGAAGGAAAGGAGAAAGAGGGAAGAGGAGGAACGAGAGAGGAGGGAAGGAAAAAGGCAGATAAATACGGAAAGGAAGAATAGAGTGAAAGGAAAGAGGGTGAATGTGAAAGAGGCGGGTTAAGTGAAGAAATGACAAGACTGAAAAAGGGCAAAGAAAGTAGAGAAAAGGGGAAGGAAGAAAACTGAGATGGAAAGAAAAATGAATGAACTGAGGAAGAAGAGAGAAATGAGTAGAGAAGAACGGAGGGGAAGAGGGGGAGAGAAGGGATGAAGAAGAAAAGATCGGAAGGGAAAAGGAAACAGTATGGGAAACAAGAGAAGAATGGGAGAGAGAAAAATAAAGACATTGGGAGAGAGAATACAGGAGAGGAGGAAAGAATCTAATGGAGAAAACCTGCGAGAGAGAGAGAGAGAGAGAGAGAGAGAGAGAGAGAGAGAGAGAGAGAGAGAGAGATCCATGAGAAAAGACGAGACAGGTAAAAAGAGAAACGAAAATGGAAGAGGTGAAAACGAAGATAAAAGAAGAGTAAAAAAGAGGGAAGAGGGAGAGAAGCAACAGGAAGAAAGAGTGGAAGAGGAGGGATGACAATGCAAAAATAATGGGCAGAGAGAGAAGGAGGAAAAAGGAGAGGGGGGAGAGAGAGAGAAAAGAGAGGAGGGAGGAAAAGATAAATTGGTTCTGGAAAGGCATAAACAAGGGGAAAGGGGAGAGAAAGCAAAACACGAAGAGAGGAAAAAGAGAGTGGAAAGAGTGGAGAGAGAAGAATGAAAAGAGCAAGGGAGAGAGGGAAAGGATGGAGCAATGTGTGTGTGTGTGTGTGTGTGTGTGTGTGTGTGTGTGTGTGTGTGTGTGTGAGAGAGAGAGAGAGAGAGAGAGAGAGAGAATGACGCCACATGGGAAGGAGGGAAAAGGGAGGTGGGAGAGAGGGAAAAAAGTGAGCGAGCGAAAGAAAGTGAGAGAGAGAGAGAGGGCTAGCTGGCTACCTACACTGTTTACGCACCTGCTCAATACATTTTCCGCTGCGCCAAAGAAGCCAGGAAAATAAAAAGAGAGAGAGAGAGAGAGAGAGAGAGATTTCCAACTCTCCTCCTTCTGGGCACATTAACACGATTAACATTTTTCGTTAGGCACTCCTTGACCTCACAATCCTTTACTTAACCTTCCTTATTTTATTGATTCTCTCCTCCTTTACTGAGTGATTTTCCTTTCCTTTACTGACTGATTTTCTCCTCTCATTTACTGAGTGATTTTCCTTTCCTTTAGTAATTGATTTTCCCTTTTTCCTGGTGCATTTTGGTGTGGGAGGCACCTACTGAACGTCTAGAAAGGAAACATGGAAACTTATAGGTGTGTGTGTGTGTGTGTGTGTGTGTGTGTGTGTGTGTGTGTGTGTGTGTGTGTGTGTGTGTGTGTGTGTGTGTGTGAGAGAGAGAGAGAGAGAGAGAGAGAGAGAGAGAGAGAGAATCCATCACCGTACTGAAAATACCATCCATTGAGCAACACAGTGAAAAAAAAAAAAAAAAGGAGTGAGTTGCGTCCGCGTGGTGTGGTGTAGTGTGGTGTGGTGTGGTGTGGTGTGGTGTGGTGTGGCGTAGCGTCGGTGTGGTGTGGTGTAGTGTAGTGTAGTGTAGTGTGGTGTGGTGTGGTGTAGTGTAGTGTAGTGTAGTGTAGTGTGGTGTGGTGTGGTGTGGCGTAGCGTCGGTGTGGTGTGGTGTGGTGTCATGACGGTGTACCATAACTGTCAGTGCTGGGAGTTACGGTGCGTGGGGTGACTACAACGGCTGTCTTCATCGTACAGTAATATGCTGACCTGGTATTACACTCTTCGCGCTGGTATTACGTTCTGGTACTACACTGGTCGCTCTGGTATTAAGTTCTGGTATTACACTCTTCGCTCTCGTATTCCGTTTGGTATTACACTCTTCATTCTGGTATTACACTCTTCCTTCTACTCACACCATACCACTATCTTCTAACTATCTTCTATTTCACCATCTGTGTCTTCTAACTATTCCTCTTACCCACTGTGATGCCACCAACACCACACCATACCACTGTCTATCACCATCTTAACGCTTCACCATCTGTCCTTCTACTAACCTCAATACCTTCCTTTCCTATCCTACCTCTACTCATGGAATTACAGTCATAACTCTCACACAAACACTCAAACAGCCTCGTGTGGACAACTGGATAGGCTGCTGTTTGCTCTCCTTTGTACTCGCTCCTCTGTACTGTAAACAAACTAATCCATTATCAAGAATCACTATTTTGTTTCATCGTCTATGTCTTGTACCTGTCCTACCCAGCCCTCCTCTCGGTGATTGACAAGTGACTCTCCCCTGAGTGGTATTAAGTGTGCAATCTCAACCATTCCTCGGATCTAAACCCCTGTGAGCGTTATTCAAGCGTCTTAACACAACAGACCACCAGGCGTCCATGTGATTCTATGGTTACTACCCAACGTAGGTTTCCATCCGGCTATATGGTTACCACCCAACGTAGTATATTGCTTCCTGGGCTAGAAACCGTCTGGCTAGTCATTCCCTGTAGTCACCTGAAGCCGGGGTGAATGAGGTGAGCCCATAATCACGATAAAATAACAATAAATATGTTTCACTTTACCTGCTGTCTGCTACCTGGGCGTAATGGCAAAAGCTTACCTGAAAGAAGAGAAAGCTAATTAGTAAAAGATGTCTCTAAAGGAGGAAAAATATACTACTACTACTACTAATGCTGTAATATATTAAAACTATACCACATTACTGTCTCCTCCTATTACGGTACTCCTCCTTTGACTTGTAACTTTCCTACCCCTAACACCTATGACTTCATCCTCCCTCCCTCCCTCCTTCTCTCTCTCTCTCTCTCTCTCTCTCTCAACCACGTCCCTGTTTACAAGCTGACTGCCTCACGCGGGTAAGTCCTCACAAGCCTGACACTTTGCGCTATTGATGTCAGCTTATGTTAGCGGCTCTCCTCTCGCAAAACTAAGCTGAGAGGACGAGAGAGAGAGAGAGAGAGAGAGAGAGAGAGAGAGCAAGGGGATAGAGGAGAGGAGGAGGAGATTGTGTGAAGAGGAAAGAGGAAGGTAAGGTCGCTGCTGAGGAGGAAAGGGAAGACAGGAAAACTGGGGAGGAGACAGTAAGAGAGGGGGAAAAGAGGAAGAGGGGGTTAGTAGGGATGAAAGAGGAAGAGGATGGACTACCGAGGAGGAGGAGGAGGAAAGTGGCATAGGAAAGTGGAAAAGAGCAAGATTTAAAAAAAAAAATATGAGAGAGGAAAAGGAGAGAACGGGTGGGAAGGAAAGAGAAAGATGATGATAATGAGAGTGGAGGAAAGAGAAGAAGGAAGTGAAAACAGATATGAGAGAAAAAGAAGAGATAAGAAGTGGAATGAAAAGCGAGAAGAAGAAGAGTGAGAAAGAAGGAAGAGAGAAAGAGAGAAGCAAAAGGAGAAGAGAAAAAAAGAGAAGCAAAAGGGAAAGAAGACAGACGAAACGAAGAAAGAAGCGAAAGGAGAGGAGAGAGAAGAGGAAAGAGGAAGAGGACAAGTTAAGACTGAAGGAAAAATAAATGGAAAGAATCAATAGCAGAGGGGAGGCGAGGGGAAAATTGTGCCAAACTGGGAGAGACGGAGGGGAGGAAAGATTGCGTCTCTCTCTCTCTCTCTCTCTTCCACCGTCTTATCTCCTCCCTCTCTCACAACCCAGTTCCCTCCCCCCTTTCCTCCTATCAGTGTAAATTCCCTTCCTTTCCCCTCTCTCAGGAGTGCAATAGCTGTCTCTCCACACTGGCAGCTTCTTTCCCCTCAGATTCTTGTACTCCTCTCTCTCTCCTTCTCCTACTCATCCCTATCTCTTACTGTCCCCCCTTTCCCAACTCTCCTACTCCTCCCTCACACTCCAATCCCTTTCCCTTCCTCTCCTTCCTACCCCTTCCAATCCTTACTGTCTCCCCCTCCCCCATCCTCCACCCCTAGCTGATTCCTTCCCAGTTCCCCACCCCCTTCAACCTCTCCCTTCTTCTTCTACCCCCCTACCCCTCTCCCCTCCTCCCTCCGACATACAGCTACCCTGACTAAAAGAGACTTTTTAGGTGGTGACAGAAGCCATTAACACACACACACACACATTATCACCTTGCTAGTCCCCACTGACCTCACTGCCACACACCAAGGCAGGATCTCTCTCTCTCTCTCTCTCTCTCTCTCTCTCTCTCTCATACCTTCGTCCTTATGATACACCGTCCAACCACCCCTACACATCTTCCCCTTCTCCCCCTCCCTTCCTCACCATTTCTCTCCTTCTCCACCAATTACTCTCTCTCTCTCTTTCTCTCTCCTGTACACCTTTTCCCTCTACCATTATCTCCATAATCACTTCCATAACCCATTCTATAAGTATTCTCTCTCTCTCTCTCTCTCTCTCTCTCTCTCTCCTCATCAGCCAAATTCCACTGGTATCGATCCATCATTATACCAATTTTCCATAATCGCCTCAATTAACCATTCTACAACCAATTACTCTCTCTCTCTCTCATTCACCCCTCTAACATTACCACAATCCTTCATAAATCATTTCCATAAACAGTCTGTCACTATATTACCATTTCTCTCTCTCTCTCTCATTACGCACACCTCACCCCTCAATCATTACCGCCAATCACCCATAATCATTTCCATCAACCATTCGCCACCGCCTGCACCTCTCCATCACCTCCCATCATCACCTTCGCTTCATTAGCTTACCCTCTCCATTATCTTCCTGCTTCTTGATACACTCTTCCTTTTCCCTTCATTATCTCTCATTTATCAGGTGTTTATTGGATTTCCTTAGTTCTTTTACTCTAATTACTGTCCTTCTTATTATATTTCCTTGTCATTCTCCTACCATCATCATCATCACCACCATTATTATCATCGTCATCACCACCACCATCAATAGCATCATCACCGTACCACCACCACCATCACAAAATCATCATCATTACAATGCTGTCTAACCATCCTCCTACCATTATTTTCATCACACTTTCGATTTCTATTTCATTTCACTACCTATACATCCACCCCTATCATCATCATCATCATCATCAGTCTATAAAACAAAGAGTGAAAAAAAAGTGCTCACATTCAAACTGCAATATCACCTTTTCAAAACCTTTCATCATCACCACTCATCTCCATCTCTCCCCTGACCACCTCCATCTCCAACACCATCAAATACTCGACACCAGAGCTACCTCTCTCACTATTACCACTCATCCCATCATCATCATCACCAACACCTCCATCAATCACCATCACTCCTACCATCAATCACTGAGACTGGCATTAATATCATCATCATCATCTTTTACGGTATAGCTATTGTGTATATCATTACCCTTCATCACCCACTGCCTTTACCGTCATCACACACTCTCATCACCATTAACAGCATCATCTTCCCTTATTATCTGCTACCATTAATCCACACCACATCATCACAACCATCATCTTGTCATCATTCACTATAACTGCTACCACCATCATTCACAGCTGATAACAACAACTATCACCACAACCATCAATATCTCCACCTACCACCATCATCACTGTCATCACTCAACTACCATCACAACTCTCTCTCTCCCCAACAAGAACTTCCACGCGTGACCTTGTGGTGGTGAAAGAGAGATGAGGAGTCACCAGGCTACCTTGAGACGGGGGAGAGGGAAGGGGGAGGTAGGAGAGTATAGGGTAGGGGAGGAGAAGGGGAGGGGGGAGAGATGGGGGATGCTGGGGTGATTGGGCGAGTCGGGTTAATCTGGTCATCTCGCGTGGACAGGTAGAAGCTTAACAGGATACCCACACGGCCACTCCCCCTTCATATCTCCTTCCACACTACCCACACCCACACTAACCCTACCTGCAATGACACTACCCACACCCACACTAACCCTACCTGCACTGATACTACCCACACCCACAAAAACCCTACCCACACTTACCCCTTTAAGTTCCTTGGATACTGCCCACACCTACAGTACCTTAGCCTTACCCACATTCACACTAACCCCACCCACACCAACCCAACTCACATCCACATCAACTCAACCCACACCCACATCAACATTACCCATATCCACATCAACCCTACCTACACCCACATCAACCTAACCCTACCAACATCAACCCAACCCACACCCACATCAACTCGACCCTCACCCGACATCCACACCAAATCAACCAACACCCACATCAACCCTACCCACACCCACACTGATAATACCCACATCCACAACACTACCCACACCGACACAAACCTCACCCTGAAGCTACACCTACACCCACACTATCCCTCACCCCAGTGTATTCAGGTAAGAGCCACCTAGGGATAAACTAATGGAGAGGAGAACCTGCTAAGTGGTGCTATAAAGTAAAGCTCCTTCATCTTACTAGATTTAGATAAGTTAATTTCCACCAGTATTTTTTTCCTTGTAGACTATAAAAGACCCCTCCTCCTCCTCTTCCTCCTCCTCCTCTTCTTTACTCTAACTTTTCTTACTCCTTCAAAATCTGAGAACAAAAGTAAGGTACATTTATCATAGTTTACCGTACCACAAATTCTCGTAGGGACTGACATTACTGCTGTTTTAATAGCCTTTGTATCTAATCCTTTTATTGTTATCGTCATCATCATCGTCACTGCTTCCCACATCAAAGAAGAGGTGAGCAAAACCCTGTAAATTAACCAGGAAAACGAGAGAGAGAGAGAGAGAGAGAGAGAGAGAGAGAGAAAGAGAGAGAGGTAAATCCCAAAGAGAATGTATAATGAGGGTAGCGTCTTAAGTCACCAATCATACCCCAAGTTACCCCAAGAGAGCCTAATTCCGACAACATTACCCACACATCTGGTAGCGGAACCCACCCCCGCCCTCCCTCCCTCCCTAACCACGGACTCATATTTATAAATTCCCCTAAGCTCAAGTCGTAGATAAGATTAATTATGTATATCTTCGGAATTTGTTTTGCAGTGGACTTACAATGGATGATGATGATGATAATGTATACTCTCACCTTCACTCATATACCTACCAAATGATGATGATGATGATTGATGATGATGATGATGACAATGATAATGATGATGATGATGATGATGTACAACCTTTCACTCACACACCAACCAAACAATTCTAAATGAGCGACTTACGTGAACCATATAACTAACCCCATTCCTGATAATAATAATAACTAGTAACCAAGGAGACGCGCTTGCTGTAAAAACTAGCTATAATTTAAAACTAGGCCCCATGCTAGGCCTAACTAACCCCATCTTGAGACATTAGGCCTAAGATGCTCCCGGCCACTTCCCCGCCCCTAAGAGTACGTTTGTCTAGCATTACACACCCCTAATCACGCCAGGGGAGGAGGAGGAGGAGGAGGAAAAAGGAGGAAGAAGAAAAAAAAAGTGGAAATGATTACCAGTTAGGGTTTTATTCTAAGTGGTATACAAGAAAAACCGTAACGCCTTTTCCTAAGCGAATCACTTTGTGTATTACACCTTGGCCCCTATTCTCGTGGGTTAAGGAGGCTCCCTAACACCTCTTCCTTAGTGATTTAGTTTTGGATATGGCTGGTTAATATTCCTGTCCCTTTATCTTTGTAATTATATTTTTCTTCTTTTTAAAATGTAGTCACTTCCTTTCTCTCTTTCCTCCTTGCTCCCTCTCTCTCTCTCTTTCTCATTTTTTTTTTTTCTTCCGTCGGCGATGAGAGAAAAGCGTACCAACAAATTAACAAAATACCTCATCATCTTATCTTCAAATCTCTTTTTTTCCCTCTCTTTACCCTCACTGTTCTCTTTCATTTTCTCTCTCTTTTTCCGTCCGCGATCCGGTTGAGCGATGAGAGTGAGTGAGAGAGGCGTATCGACGAATCAGCAGGGCGTCGCTAATAACCCCTGCCTCTCTAATTAACACGTCATCGCTAAGTCATTCACGTAATTGCCCATCCCATTGATAATCCCGGCTACCGTCAGAGATCACACCACCTCACTCTGGGATCGTGATGGACAGGTGTGGGACAGGTGGGTGTGTACGTGGGGACAGGTGTAAATTGGACGTGTACGTGATAGGTGTAGGTTTGAGGTGTACGTGGAGATAGGTGTCAGTTTGAGGTGTATGTGGGGATAGGAGTCGGTGGTGTAGGTGAGGAGAGCAGGTGTAGATAGTGACAGGTGTGGTGGGGAGAGTAGGTGTAATGAGGATACGTGTAAGTTGGAGGTGTAGGTGTTGGTGAAGTGTATACGTGGTGATGGCAGGTGTAGGTAGGTGGGCACAGGTGGGACAGTGGGTGTGGGTGAGAGCTTTTTCTCCTCCTCAGCTTCCTCTAATATTGTCTTCCTCAATCTTTACCTTTTCCTTCTTAACTCTTGAAATTATCTCAAAATCTTCTCTCTCTCTCTCTCTCTCTCTCAAAATCCTTTTTTCTCAACGGTTTCTATCAGCATTATCCACTTATTTTTCTCCAGTCTTTTCCTCGCTGTTTATTTGCTTTCTATTTCTATTCCTAACTTTTGTCTCCCATTCAACTCTCTCTCTCTCTCTCTCTCTCTCTCTCTCTCTCTCTCTCTCTCGTCCGCCACACCCGAGAGACGAGGATAAAAATACTGAGTCCACCCACACCCACACAGACGCCCAGACCCCCACCACCACCATCCCCACCACATCATCACTACAACTACTACCACGACCACCATTAATAGCCACATCATCATTACAACTACCACCACCACAACCACTATAACCGCATCATCACAACCACCATCATCACCACCACAAACACTATGGCCAACACTGTCACAGCCACCATCACCATCAGCACCAAATCCTTCACACCACTACCGACACTATGTACACCATCACCATCATAAACTCCATCACACAACTAGCTTTTTGAAGTTACTCCCAACTTTTCTCTACACCACCATCACCACCACCACCACCACTATCTCCCTCACAACCTATCACCACCACCACCGACTCCTACCTGCCACCACCACCATCTTTCTTTAAACCATTTCCCTCTCCTTCACAACACCATACTGTCAATTTCCTGGACTATCTCTTACACCATCATTATCACCACCAATTCGATTCCCAGTACCTGCAACTCCCTTACACCATCCCTAACACCACCTAACTCCTTGACACCATCCCTAACACCACCCTGACACCA
This sequence comes from Coenobita brevimanus, assembly GCF_032717465.1. NCBI lineage: Eukaryota > Metazoa > Arthropoda > Malacostraca > Decapoda > Coenobitidae > Coenobita > Coenobita brevimanus. The sequence continues at coordinate 63,013,905 of NC_137053.1, forward strand.
TCCCTACCACTACTACCATCATACCACAACTACCACCTCACCGAACTCTTCTACACCAGCCCTACCACCAACTAACTCCTCGACACCAGTCCTACCATCACCTAACTTCCTAATACCACCACCTAACTCCCTCATACCACCAACACCAGCCCCACCACCTAACTTCCTAATACCACCACCTAACTCCCTAATACCACCACCTAACTCCCTCATACCACCAACACCAGACAACTCCCTTACACCAGCCAACAGTCGGTTCCCCGACCCCGCCGCTGCTGTCATGTACCTAAACAGGAGTCAATGACCGCTTGGGCCCCTCGCCACTCCCCCCCCCCCATCTTCTCTCTCTCTCTCTCTCATCAGTGTCCTCATTCCTCTCGTCTCTTGCTCCCTCATCCCTCTCCTCTCTTCCTCACCACTGCCCTCTCTCTCCTTTCTCTCTTCCTCATCCTCTCTTCATCACCACTGCCCTTTCTCTCTTCCTCACCACTGCCCTTTCTCTCTTCCTCATCCTTCTCCACTCTCCCTTTCCTCACCCCTCTCCTCACTCCAACACCTCTCTCTCTCTCCACAGCCCCATCCACCCCCCTCTCTCCCCTGCCCCATCCTCTCTTGCTATAGTTCTCTCCGTCACCCCTTCCTCTCCTCCAACTCTCTCCCTCCCTCCATCCCCTTCCTCCCTCTCTCTCTCGTTCCCTCACCCTCTCTCTCTCTGTCCACATCGACTTTTTTCACGTGGGTTGGCTGACTCTTTTCATCACCAATTTCTCTGGTGATTTTCCTCTCTCGTTTGACTTTTTCATTATTTTTTTTTTTACCTTTCTGAAATTGATTTATTCAATTCCCGTAAATTCCAACTACCTCTCTCCCTGCACTGGACTACATACGGGCCGAAATGAGAGACGTCATCATCGTCATCATCATCATTACCTCCACCACTATCATCACCGTCATCACACTCATCATCATCGTCATCACGATCATCATCGTCGTTATCACTATCATTATCATCGTCGCCATCATTCACATCATCATCTTTACCACCACCACCACCATCATCGTCATCACTATCATCATCGTCGTTATCACTATTATTATCATCGTCGTCATCATTAACATCATCATCTTTACCACCACCACCACCATCATCGTCATCACTATCATCCTGACTCTGTGTGCATGACTCGACAGACTCAGGTAGAAACTATTATATTACATGATCATACAGGTAAGAAACTAAGAAAATCTCAGGTATCATATTTATGGGCTTCAATGTGGCACTGCTTACACCTGTACACCTGCTGTTACGTTTTCTATGCACGTGGTATATGAGCAGGAAACTAGACTTAATGAGCTTCAATGCGCTGAGCTTATACCAGTTTACAACACCAAGTAATCTCGATAATACCAGGCGATCAGGTAAGCTTCAAAGTGTCTGTACTCATGCCAGCTGATAACACCAGGATATCAACAGCATCAGCTATCATTTAAGCTTATATAAACAGCTCACACCACCAGGTAAACTCAATCAAAATATCCAATCTTCACCACACCAGGTAAACTCAATCAAACATCCAATCTTCAGTACAACAGGTAAACCCTCATCAATTATCATGCAATCTTCACCACACCAGGTAAACTCTAATCAATTATCATGCAATCTTCACCACAACAGGTAAACTCAATCATTATCATCCAATCTTCACCACACCACGTAAACTCTTATCAATTATCATGCAATCTTCACCACACCAGGTAATCACTATCAGGCACCACACAATCATCAAAGGGTCACTGCTTCTACACCCCTGAATTACAACACTAGGTGGAGGACACACGAACAAGCCTCACTGTTTTTCAAGCACGTATGACAACCGATAGTGACGTCAACGGCAGACGTCATCAGAATAGGCCAGCAATAACTCTCACGTGGATTAAAACACACACACACACACACACACACACACACACACACACACACACAGAAACAACCCTTTCACCCTGAGTTTCTTTATATTTCACTGAGCTCTCCACCAGATCATTTCATTCATTGACTAAGATGGCGCCCTTTTCTCATTTAATTCTTATTTATTCTGTCTTTATTCGGGTTAGGAGAACATTTTTCGAACTGGAGAGGTTAGACGTAGGCCCGTGTTCTCATGGGGTAAGGAGGCTCCCTAGCACCTCTTCCTTGGCGATTTATTTTTTGGGATATGCTTGGTTAACATCCTTTTGCATGTTACTCATGCAGTGTATGGCGACATCAGAAGGATTCATATATAAACACAGGCGAGGACAGGAAGATGTAATAAGCAAAATAAATCGCTAAGAACACGGTGTTAGGGATGAAGAGGTCGTCCAAGGCTGACTAAAATCGTCTGAAGGTGGAAAGAATAAAAATGAGAACCACGTAATTGGATTAAAGACGATAAGGGGGAACTTTAGTGGTGAAGACGTAAAGATAATCTCTAACTCACACAGCTAAGCACACCTTTTTTAAGCTTGATTAGAGAGAGAGAGAGAGAGAGAGAGAGAGAGAGAAGGAAAACAGGAAAGAGGATAGCACAGTGAATTAAAAGAAAGAAAGAACGAAAGAAAGAAAGAAAGAAAACGTGAAAGACAAGGAAGAAAGATTTAAGAGGTATTGAGAGGAGATAAGTCAACTGGAAGAAGGGAGCGAGGCGAAAGGAAAAAAAGAATAAAAAGAGACGCAATAAAATGAATGGAAGAGGATAATTTGGAATAACAAAGGAGATGGAAATGGAGAGAGAGAGAGAGAGAGAGAGAGAGAGAGAGAGAGAGAGAGAGAGAGAGAGAGAGAGAGAATGGAGTAAGGTGCTGGGAAAGGAGGGGAAAGGGGAGAAGGCCAAAGAAGGGTTAAGGGTTAAGTTGGAGGGGGGGATGAGGGGGAGAAGAGGGGGGGAGAGCAGGGAAGGGATGGAGGAAGGGGAGGGGGAAGCAGGGGATTGGGAGAGGTGGGGAGAAAAGGACTGGTGAAGAGAATGAGTGAACAGGGAAGAAAAGAAATGGGAAAGGGACGGAGATAGAGAGTGAAGATGTGACGAAGAATAAACGAGATGTGGGGAGAAAAAGAATGATAAATGGAAGGAGGAGGATGAAGATGAAGTGTGAAGAGGAACCGTGTGAGATGAAAGAGGAACGAGATGGTCTTATTTGGTCAAGAGGAAGAGGAGGACAGAGGAGTGAAGATAGGGGGCGAGGCAGAAGTGAGGAGTGGAGTGAGGAGAGTGGTGATGCAAGCAGGATGAGGAGAGGAGGAAAGAGAATAAAGAGGAGTGAGGAGAGGGAAAAAAGCCGGAGGAGTGTGGACGAGGAGTGAGGAATGGGGTGACAAGAGGGAGAAAAGCAGGAGGGGTGGGGATGAGGAGTGAGGCAGAGGTTAGGCAGGAGTGAGGCAGGAGAGGGGTGAGAGACGTTATCTTGCTGGAGTGGCTGTTAGTTCCCAGTGTTCCCTACGGCTGCCTGTCCACCTCATCTGCCTGCCTCACACTTACCTCACCTGCCTGCCTCACACCCACCTCACCTGCCTGCCTCACATCCACCTCACCTGCCTGCCTCACATCCACCTCACCTGCCTGCCTCACACCCACCTCACCTGCCTGCCTCACATCCACCTCACCTGTCTGCCTCTCTTGCCTCGCCTCACCTGCCTGCCTGCCTTTCCTGACCTGCCTGCCTCACCTCAACATCACACCAACCATTGCGCCAGACAAGGACACATCCCCCCCCCTCTCTCTCTCTCTCTCTCACACACACACACACACACACACCTTCATTATGCACAAACAAACGTGATGGACAAATACACGTACACAAACACACCTACACAAAAAATGGAAGGTGCAAGAAAGGATGGTTGGAAAGTGTAAGAGAGGATGGGTGTAAGGCGGTGTAAGGGGGGAGGATGGAGGGTGAAAGAGGGAGGTGGGGAAGGGAAGGCCTGGAAGAGGGAGGGGAGGGGGGAGAGGGGAGTTTCTGGAAAGGCGTAGAGATGCAAAAGACTCAACTCCATCCCTACCACCCCCTACTCACCTGTCCTTGTCCTCCACTCTTCTTTCTTCTCTCCTTTCCTCCTCCTTTTCTCCTCTACGTATCTGTCCTTGTTTCTCTCTCCTTCGCTTTCTCCTCCTCTCCTCTCCTTTATGCGTCTCTACACTCCCCTCTCCCATCCCTATTCCACCCAAATGTAATACCACTTCTTTACTCTCTCTCCCACTCTCCCCTCCTCAATTCCATTCCCTCTTCTCTTCTCTTCTCTTCTAACCCCCTCCCCTTCCCAATCTTCTTTTCCCCCCTCTTCGATTCTCTCCCCTCTTCTTCTCCAGCCCCCCCTCCCCTTCCTACTTTTCCCTCCCCTCTTCCATTCTCTCCTCCCTTCTTCTCCAACCTCCTCTTACCTATCAGCCTCGGCTACCGCACCCCAAACCTTCCACCCACACAGCCACTAAAATTCGTACCTAAGACATGCGCCCCCCCAAAACCACCTCCTCTCTCCCACCCCCTTCCCTCCCCTCTCCCACCCCCTTCCCTCCCCTCTCCTTCCACCCTTCCCTCACCTCTCTCCCACCCCCCCGCCACGACCTTCCTCCGGGGCTAACGCTCACTGACCGGCTATCTCCCTACGACTACCTGCTTACGACCCCCTGCCTAACAACGACTAACCCGCTAACTGCTTAACACACTGCTTGGTTAACTGCTGAAGGAAGATGGCAACGATTTAACTACCTCCGCTGCTAGGGAAACTTAGATCCTTTCTCAACTTAACTCCTCCTAGGGACAGTAATCATGCAGGCACTCATTATCATCCAATCTTCACCACACCAGGTAAACTCTTATCAATTATCATGTAATCTTCACAACAGGTAAAGTATTATCAGACTGAACTGTATACCGGTACTACCTTATACTAACTTATACTGCAGGTGAAGACTGATGGCAGGATAATTGGGCACCAGGTAAAGAAGGCAGGTAGGTTAATTAGTAAGGTGTGTTAGGGAGCAGTTCATTAGCCAGCAGTGGTAATGGCAGGTGCACTGGCCTTAATGGAAAATAAACCCACTGACTGCTACATCACATGCTACCTGGTTGACACATATTGATCACTACACTACAATACAACGCACTGCACATTCTCTCTCTCTCTCTCTCTCTCTCTCTCTCGTCTCCCTTTAAAAAATCTTTTAAAAATCGTCTGGTGGTAGCAAGAATGGATATATAACCATCACCATCATTACCATCATAATAATAATAACAATAATAGTAACAATAATAATAGTGTAGTAGAAGTAGTAGTAGTAGTAGTAACAACACAATAATAATAATAATAAAAATAATAATAACAATATAATAATAATAATAATAATAAATAATAATAACAATAACAATATAAAATTATAATAATAAAAATAATAATAATAATAATAACCAAAACCGTGGTGATAAAGGAGGCATAGCAATCAAGACATCCTGAGCCAACAAGGAGTGACTGGCTGACTGCTTTAAGACGCCAATAAACTGCTTAAGAAGACTGTTTAACCTTGCTTCCTGTTAATGGCTACCTGACTTGAACGACGTCTAATTGGACAGGTAAAACACTAATTAAATGATCAGGTAACCCAATCACCAGGCTGCTGAACTATTGAAGGACTGAATAATTTGGAGGTCAGTTAAGTTTCTCTCTCTCTCTTTCTCTCTGTCTCTCAGCTTAGGAGAGACTCGGGTAAGAAAATAAACCTCGTACTGGAGGGAGGGAGAGAGAGAGAGAGAGAGAGAGAGAGAGAAATACAGCCTCGATAACACGTACGAATTCGGTTCAGTGACAGTATTTTAGTAACAGTTTTTTATGAGAGAAATTCAACCAGTATTTGAGGCGAGAAAAGGTAAACAGAAAGAGGTGTGAAGATGAGATTTGGTTACCTGGCTGCTTGAAGGACTGGCTAATCTTTCTTCATTTAGTCTGAATATTCTCTTCATGTCTGTCTGTCTCTCTCGTACCCTGGCTTCCTCTCCGTCTTCCAACCATCCATCCCGCTTCCATACCCTACCATGCCCTAAGTCTTCCTCTCCTTCTTCTCACCTTCACTGGTCTACTCTCTCCTCGTCACTCCACACTGGCTCCACGCGGCTGAAATTCCACTAGGCCTGTCTTTTTCCCTTCCTCATGGTATTGCTGCACATCATCTCTCCACTTTGTTCTCGGTCCCCTACCCCTTCTCCTTCCAACCACCCCAGCTTCCTAGGTGCAGTTGTCACCCCTCATTCGCTCCATATGGCCAAACCACCGTAGCGATTTTTTTTTTCTTTCTTTTTTTTTTTTTTCTTTTTTTTAGATTCCCACAAAACCATATCACTTTTTTTCCTCTCGTCCTCGGTCTTCCTCCCCTTCTCCTTCCAGTCACTTCAGTTTCCTAGGCCTACGCACCTCTGAATCACCGTGGAGCGATTATTATTATTATTATTATTATTTTTAAGTTTCACAACGCCATACCACTTTTTTTCCTCTCGTCCTCGGTCTTCCTCCCCTTCTCCTTCCAGTCACTTCAGTTTCCTAGGCCTACGCACCCCTCGTCACTCCCCATTCGCTCCTCACGGCCGAGAGAACCGCCTCATAGCGTTTCGTTTTAGTATCCCCCACAACATCACCCTCACAAAAAACGAGAGTCTGGTGGCCGCGTTCAGTGACCATATAAGAGACCAGAGTAGAGCCCCTCTCCCCCTTCCAAGGACCTGTTAACCCTTTCACTTCGATGACGCGTTGATTTTATTGTGTTCCTGCTACTTCCAGACGATTTCTCTCGGCCTAGGAAATAGAGTTGTGATTGGATGGCTGAGATGTAGCGAGATAAAAGCCGATTAATGACCTTCCCGGAACAGCCCAAGGACCTGGTTAAGCTGACTGGTTTCTATTCCTGGTTAACCCAATGAGTGACTGGGTTTCTCTCGACTGGGAAAAACAATCTAGCGTCAGTGTGTGTGTGTGTGTGTGTGTGTGTGTGTGTGTGTGTGTGTGTGTGTGTGTGTGTGTGTGTGTGTGTGTGTGTGTGTGTGTGTGTGTGTGTGTGTGAGAGAGAGAGAGAGAGAGAGAGAGAGAGAGAGAGAGAGAGAGAGAGAGAGAGACGGAACAGTACCGTACGCCTTGGGAAGTAGGATTGTTACTGAGGAGGGACAAAACTGCCTAGAGGTCGTCATTTGATTCAGGTCACTCCTCACGAGATGCAGCGTCAGACAATACACAAATAATACAAGTAGATCGTCTTGGTGTACAAGATGTTGACTAATAAATTAACTGGGGTAAAGATACAGATAAACAGAAGGATAGATATGTAGACAGAGAAACAGATAGATTGAGAGACTGATACATACACGCACAGAGACTGACAGACAGATAGAAAGACAGATAAAGAGACATAAACAGAATGAAGATAGATAAATGGATATAGGTAAACTGATACAGACAGTATTAGATAGACACATAAAGACAGGCGGACAAATACCTAGAAAGACGGGCTGATAGATACATAGAAAGACAGACTGATAGATACACAGAAAGACAGACTGATAGATACATAGAAAGACAGGCTGATAGATAGACCGGATCGTAGCCAGACATCCGGTTTATGGGTTGGCATCCGAGGTCCTTAATACATCAGGGAGGCGATTTGTGTCACCCCAAACCTTCCGGCGACGGGGGACTCCTCTGGTGAAGCCTCTGATTGAAGCCTCCACCTAAGAGAGAAGCCCAAGGAAAGCTGTAATGAAGCCCTGTGTTCCTGCAGAAAGGCCTGTGTGTACCTACTGCATCTCGTGTATTACTGGGAGAGGGTGATGATGATGATACTGCTGCTGTTGATAATGATAATGATAATGAAGATGAAGATGATAAAGATGATGATGATGTCTGCTGCTGCTGTTGTTGCTGCTGCTGCTGATGCTGATAATGACAAATCTTCAGAGTTATAAAGAAGCAGATGCCTCAACACTGCCTCAGCCTCCACCTGCCTATCACTCTTCTTCAGCCTCCCATTTTTCCACCTTACTCCCTCAGCACCAATTCCAACTCAGCACCACCTCTATTTCTCCACCCCAGTTGGCGCCTCATCGTCCCCAAACGTACCCACGGAGCTCGACTCCTACCTACCAACGTCCCTCCTCCTCCATCTCCCTCCCTGCCTCCCCAACCTCTCATCCCTCCTCCTCCACCTCCCTCCTACCTCCCCAACCCACTGTTCCTCCTCCGGCGCCTCCCTCCTGCCTCCCCAACCTCTAATTACCTCGGACTCCCCCTCTTATTTTCCACGTCTCCTAATTCCTCGCACTGCATCCTCGCCAAAGCCCCCCCACATTATCTCTCTCAATGTGCCATGGAATCAGCGCCATTAACCCCCCACCCCCCACCCCTCAAGTACGGACTCCACTTAGTGTATATTCACCTGTGTCTTGTTCATCGGGTTACCTTAAATTCCCGACGCGGTGTCATTAAGTAATTACATATCTTAAAGCCTCTGGAAGCGTCCCCGGCTCAGTTCAGCTGCGCACCGGCTTGAAGACGTGAGTGGAAAATGGAATTAGTTGCGGCCGGCCACCACCAGGGGGTCACACACACACACAAAAAGTATTTATTTTTGGGCAAACTACGGGAAGCGCGGGCCCTGAAATTTTCCGTAATAATATGATATTGTCTGTTACAAATATCCTACACTTTCCAGTCAGAGTGGAGGTGATAATCCACATGTTCCCCACGGATAATTATATTTCGGGTCTGAGGGTGATGTATAGCGGGCCCAGCACACTGTTTTACTCTTCCTGCTGTTGCCTCGGGCCCGGCACGAACTGTTGCACTTGTACCTCTTTTTCTGAACTGAGCTTCACCCTAACCTCGAGTCTTAGCGTGAGCCATAGTCTGATTAGAGTCCTAGTCTGCCTGAACCTGCGACTGCCTGAGCGTGAGCCTGTGCCTGATCTCGAGTCTTTGTCTGCCTGAACCTGAGACTGTCTAAGCGTTGAGAGTGATCCAAAGCCCAAGTCTCAGCCTGAACTTTAGTCTGAGTCTGGGACAGCACTGAGAAGGGTCCAGAGCCTGAACGTGAGACTGAGCCAGCACGAGCTTGAACTTGAGCAAGGCCATCTAGAATACTGTGTCTGAGTCTGTGTGAGCGTGTGGCTGCCTCTCTGGCCCTCCTCTCTATCTGCCGACCCCCTCTCACACCCGGGGTGCGTCCCAGCATCCAAATGGCCTCATCACCTGGCCTCAGGGACCAGCCACCCCTACCCCCCCACCCCCACGCTGCCTCTAACAATATACCTCCTGGCCCACACCACCACCATCACACCACACCACCACTACCACACCACACCACTGCTACCACTCCAAATTACACCACCACCACACTACAATACCAAACACCACCACCACCACCTTCCACCCAACACCACCATCACCCCCCTAGAAACACACACACACACACACACCACTACGGCACCTCAACACACTACTACCTATTCATTCACACCAATTTTATTACACTCTCCTTCTTGATCTCTAGCCTTCTTGCTCGGCTATCCTGTCTGTCGAATGGTTAGTGGTCCAAGCTACGCATCTGCAGTCCATTACCAAAAAGGGTTCGAATCCTGGTGCGGGATGCTAGCGACACTCGACTCAGGTGTCCATCCGCCTTTTGTGGATTGGTGAGTATAATACGTATCTAAGGTGGCTGACTGATGGAGGAGTAAGGGCGGACAGAGGGTGGAAGAGTGGAATTGTGAGGACGGCGAGGGATGTACTGGCTACGATAAGGGAGAGTTGTGCAGCAGATGGAAGGAAAGGGATGAGAGAGTGAGTGGAAGGGCAAAGGGGTGAGTGAGTGAGTGGAAGGGCAAAGGGGTGAGAGAGTGAGTGGAAGGGCAAAGGGGTGAGAGAGTGAGTGAAAGGGCAAAGGGGTGAGAGAGTGAATGGAAGGTCTGGGGTGAGGGAGGGAGTGAGAGTGGTGTGTGTTGTGGTGGATGAAGGCGCACACAGGTGGTAATAGAAGGTGAGATAGCAGCAATTACTGGGGAGGGTTTTGAGGGTAATGGAGGGGTTGGTGTGGGGTTGGCGGCTCTTACAAGTGCCCCCCCCCCCTCCAACCCGGCGCGTCACACTAATTATCAATAAGTGTGGTGGTGGTGGTGTTGGAGCTGTGGTGGTGGTGTGAGGGTATGATGTGATGCAGTGTGGTGCGGTGGACTGTGGTACTGGTGGTGGCGGTGACTGTGGTGGTGGTATGGGTGGTGTGGTGGTAGCGATATTGTGCTTGTAATATAACGCCTCCATCACAATGTAACAGCTTGTACTTTACTAACTAATGCCTGACGATCCTAACACAAGATACTCAGGGTGAAGGGGTAAGACACAACTCCCTAAATCTCTTCACTACGATGACGAACTTAATTTTTTACTTTATATATCCAAACGGGGGACGATCTTATATTGGAAAAAAGACCGCTAGGGGTGATGGAATTAAGGGTGTGTGTAGCAGGTGAACGTGGTTGGCTGTGGTTGAGAGAATGCAGTGGCTGTGGTGGTGAACAGCTGTGGTATAGAAATGCTGTTGCTGTGGTGGTAAATAGCTGTGGCGGTTGTAATAATGAAACAAGTGTATCTAGGTAAGGGGTTACTATCACAGGTACCAATTACTGTGCAGGCGGTGGTCGTAGCAGCTGTGGTAGAGAAAGTAACAATGGTGAGGTGAAAACTGTGGTAGTGTGGTAAAACTGTGGTGGTGGTGGTGGTGGTGGAAGGAGTGTAGTGCGGTGGAAATGCGGTGGGTGTGGTATGGTACGATTCTGGTGCAGTTGTGTTGTGGTGCCTGTGGTAATTGTGATGGTGTGGTGATCGTGTGTGGTGGAGTGTGGTGGGATTCGAAAAACCTTATCATCTCTGTCTCTGTCTGTCTGTCTCTCTCTCTCCTTAACCCCATTCTTCCTTCCTCACTCTCTTTACAACTTCCCCTTCCCTCCTTCTCCCCCCAACCCTTCTTTCCTCTATCATCTCTCTCTCTCTCTCTCCCCTTCCCTCCCCTCACCCTCTCCCCTCGTAAAGGCGGCGCTTCACCACGTCTCCCCTCGCCTCGTCCCCTCATTATCACTCCCCTCACGTTCCCTATCGCCTCTCTTTTATTTTCTCCCTTTCTCTCTATATACGTATTCAGTCTTATCATATTGAATTCTCTCTCTCTCACAAATACCATTCCCTTTTCATATTATTTGCCTGACTCTTTCTCTCTCTCTCTCTCTCTTTTCTTTTCCTCCTCCTCCTCCTACAATCTATATCTATATCTTTCCTTCCTCTCCTTTTCTCATTATTTTATCTGCTTGTTTCTTTTTCCCCCTTTCTCTTCCTCCTCTCTCTCTCTCTCTCCTATTTCCTTCCTGATCTTCTCTCTAAGTTCATCCTTTATCTCCTCTTATCTCCATTCATTTGCAATCAGATGCTCTTCTTCCGGCTTCTTCTCCCTAACTTCAGTGATTATCTTTTTCCTCTCCTCCGCCTCTCTCTCTCTCTCTCTCTCTCTCTCTCTCAGGGCTAATGGTTTTAGTTCCCCTTTATCGCTCTAGCTCACTTTCTCAATCTGCTCTCTCTCTCTCTCTCTTTCTCTCTCTCTCTCCCTCTCTCTTAAATGGCCTCACTTTTCTCCCCTTATCACCCTACTTTGCACAACCCTAAGAGTCTACCCATCTCCCCTACCTTCCCCCTCCCTCCCTCCCCATCACCCCAGAACCCTAAATCACACACACACACACACACACACACACACACACACACACACACACACACACACACACACACACACACACACAGGTATAGACAGAATGATAAATAGACAGATGGACAGATAGACTGAGATAGATAACAGATAAACAGGGAAGGCCAGGAGCAATTAATCTAACTTGCAAGAAGTACTCTCTCTCTCTCTCTCTAATCAGTCATATCTCTTTCCGACTCTCCTCACTATCACATCATCCAGTCCTTATAAGACGCTCTCTCTTATACCTTATCTCTCATCCCCCTTCAAGGTATCAGTCACCTCTCTCTCTCTCTCTCTATCTCTCTCTCACATCCTGCCTTGTCATCTCCCTAGCGTCCTCCAGTCATCTCTCAGTGTCTCTCGAGGTCATCATTTTTTTTTTTTTTTTTTTCCCCAAATTTAGTCGATGTTTTTTCTCTCCCTTTCTCATGTATCTCTCTCTCATTTTTTTTTTCCATCCATTCCCTCAAAGTCAGCTTGTCTTCCTATGTGCTCGTCCCTCTCTCTCTCTCTCTCTCTCTCCAGTACGTCTCCATCCTCCTCTGGACTCACCTAACGCATTCCAGGGCCTGACAAAAACCAGACCCACCTTCATGCCCTTCATTCCTTCCTCGTAGCTTCCATTCACCCCACACTCCTCATTCCTCTGACATTTTTCACCCTGTCATCATCACCTTCTCACACTCTGTTCCTCATTTCTCTACCATTTTCATTTCCAAACATCACCGTCTCACTTTCTATTACCCATTCCTCTCTGGCATTTTCACTTCCTCTTCATCACCTCCACACTTTCATTCCTCTCATTCTTTTTTCTAGGTGCAGAAGCTTAATTTTCTCTCCTTGGTTAAATTCTTCCCTTCTTGATTTCTTTCACCCTCACACTCCCCATTCTTCCAGCAATTTCACCTTCTTTCCATGACACTCACACATTCCAGTCCTTTCTTTCTGAGATGTTTAGCTTCTTATAATTCTCCATTCACTCTTTATTCTGGTCTCATCCTTCTATCACTTGATCGTTTTACTACATTCATTTATTCCAATCATCTCATATTCTTCAATCATAATTCGTACACATTCTATTTCTTATCAGTCTCCTCTTCTTCTACCATCCGCCCAACTTATCCCCTTCACACGCCTCTCTTGATTCCCTTCCTGCATCGTCTCCCCTCCCCTTTCCAATTCCCCTGCATCTTCCTTCCCTCCTTATTCCTCTTATTAATTCAATTACACCTCCCTTCCCTCCTCATGACCTCTGTAATCTTCCTCTTTCCACCCATAGTCACCATTTTCCAGTCCTCCATCTTCTCCCTTCCTCATTCTACATCTTCCTTCCCTCCTCATAACCTCCATCATCTTCTCCATCTTTCCTTTCTTCCTCTTTTCCTCCTAACTCTTCTACTCTTTCATCTCCTCCCCTTCTTATTCGAATTCCCCACCATCTTCCTTCCCTCCTCATTCCTTTAACAGTTTCAATTCCTCTGCCCCACTAAATCTTCTGCCTCTTCCTTCCTTATTCCTCTCACACTTCCAAGACTTCCTGGTCCTCTTCCAACATCTTGCTCCCCTCTCATCTCATTACTCTCGCCCCAGACCCTCCCATCCTCTCTCTCCCTCTCTCTTCTCTCCTCCCATTCATCTCCATCTTCCTGTCACTCTCCTTAAATCTTCACAGCCCTCTCTGCCACCCTCTCACATTCTCTCTTTACTATCTCACTCCTCTTGTCACTCTCTCACTCCTCTTTCCACGTTCTCTCTCTCAATCTATGCAATTCTCTCTTTCCCCTTCTCTTCTCCTTTCATGTATCTCTCAATCTCTCTCCTTACCTCACTCCAGCACTTCTTTGCTCTCTCTCTCTCTCTCTCTCTCTCTCTCTCTCTCTCACCACAGCCATCCTCTTTCTTCTCTTCCAACACCTCTCTCCCTCAATTTCTCCCGTCTGTCCTGTCTGTCTGTCTGTCTGTCTGTCTGTCTGTCTGTCTCTCTCTCTCTCTCTCTCTCTCTCAACTCCATGATCGCAACCACTCTCTCTCTCTCTCTCTCTGACCGCCCCTCAGTCCTATCTAACACAATGCTCGGGTTCCCTCTCCTTCGTCCGACCACAAAATTACATTAACAGCGTCTTGGGGTTACAAATTAACACACACACACACACACACACACACACACACACACACACACACACACAGTTAACCTCCACGTTCACATACACACACACATACAAACACAATACACACAGGGAAAATAAATGATGCCATACACATAAAGATACCGGACACCAACACAAATTACAATGTTCACACACACACACACACACACACACACACACACACACACTATGGCCTCAAATTATTCAGCATCAGCTCACTCCATGCATACACAATTTATAATCCAAACAAGTTAAATGACCGCTGACCTGGAACGCACACCAAACACCCCGACACACACACATACACACACACACACGCACAAAACTTACCTAACCTTAACAAATTGCACCAAAAATGAAAATTCTATACAATATTAATTTTCACGTTTTACCCATCCCTCCTCCCTCCCTCCCTCTCTCTCCCCTCGTCATTACCGTCACCTGATCCTGCAATCACCAAGCGGAAAAATTATTCACGGAACCCCATCTTAAACCCTTCTTTTATCACACCAGGATTTTTTTCTTCACAGTCTCCCCCTTAACATCGTCACACCCCGCTTATATCCCCCCCCCCCTCTGTATCATACCCCTCTTTTTAAAACCACCTTAACTTCCCTTATCCCTTCTCCTATTCCAACTTAACTCTCACTTTTGACTCCTCTTTTCTTCCCCTCCCTTCTCTCTCCCAGCCTTCTTCCTCCTTTCTTGTCCCATCTTAACCCCTAACTCTCCCACTTCTCCTTTTCTCTCTCTTCCATCCTTATCAATCCGTCACCCCATCATACCTCGCTTATAAATCCAAAACCCCACATTTACCCCTTCACTGTCCATCTCTCTCTTCATTTTACACCCTCTCACATACCCACACGCCTTCCCTCCCCTTTACAATCTTCATTTCTCCTGTTCCCCCCTCTCTCAACCCCCTCCTACCAATATGCCTCTCTTTTTAACCCCCTTTCCCTCCACCCACCCCCGCCCCCCTATCATCACCACCACCACCACACTCCTGACACCACTCAAACTACCACCCCTCTTCCCCTCTCCTCTCCCCTTGCCCCACCCCACTATCACCAACACCACTCCTGACACCCCTCAAACTACCACCCCTCCTCCCCTCTCTCCCCACCCCACTATCACCACCACTCCTGTCACCCCTCAAACCACAACCCCTCCTCCCCTCTCCCCTCCCCTTCCCCCACCCCTTCTCTTCCCCACCCCACTACCACGACCATCACTCCTGTCGCCTCTCAACAAGCGATATCTGAGCCACAATGCATGAGTCACGCTGAGTAATTTACTGAATAATTTACCCCCACAGGCTAATAACGAGCCACACTGCCTAATTACCCCCAACACTAATAACGCGCCAGGTAAATTATTCCACACGCAGTCAGGTTCGATTAATTTTTTTATTCCCCGGCGCTTTTATGTGCTTTAAACACTCCAATTACCGACCTTTTCCGATCATGTTGGACGCTGAAGGATTATTATATAGCTGGTAATAGTTTTTTTTTCTCTCTCTCTCTCTCTCTCTCACGGAAAGGATAAAAACACACCCGGTAATATTTTTTCTATATCTTTCTCCCGCCCTCCCCCCTTCTCTCTCTCTCTCTTACCCAAAGAATTAAAATACATCCGATTATAGTTCTTTCCTCTCTCTCTCTCTCTCTGGAATATAATCGTCAGAGCGAGTACAGGCAATGATGGTAATTTTGTAAGCGTCTATCACTGTACTAAGGGCCAGTAAAGGCGGGTTTGGGTACTGAGTATTAGGCTGGGGTATTGGGTAACTGAGCTCAACGGGGCAATGGGGGAGATGACAGCACACGTCCACGCACCACCACCACCATCATCACCACCACCACCACCATCACCACCACCACCACCATGCTCTTATCTAACGCCTGAAGAAAATGCTCAACGACATTACACTATGTTTATCAGGGATCTCAACATCACACGACCACAAGATAATGCTCAGGTTTAGAATATGCTTATCAAGAGTTTCACTACCACATGACCACAAGATAATGCTTAACCACGTTTTAAAATAGGCTCCACAAGCTCCATTACCATCAAAAGCTCAACCAAACCTTCAACACACGTTCTACCGCAAGCTCCTCCACTACCTGAAGCTCCACCAGTCCACACACACACACTCCTCCACATGCTCCATCACCACCAAAAGCTCCACCGACCCTCCACACACGTTCTACCAAAAGCTCCTCCATTACCTAAAGCTCCAACAGTCCACACACACTCCTCCACATGCTCCATCACCACCCAAAGCTCCACCGATCCTCCACACAAGCTCCACCACCACCCAAAGCTCCACCAACCCTCCACACACGTTCTCCCACCACCCAAAGCTCCACACACGCTCCACCACACACACTACAAGGTCGCCAGTCATTGTAACTTGTGGGGAGGGGAAGGGCAGGGAAAAAAAGCTCATTCTTACATACCACTCTGTATTTACGAGTCGCATTATTAGAAGGCTGGAGTGGCTGTTAGGAAGGAGGAAAGGAAATATAGAGAGGTGCTTTTTTTGAGGTCACCCCTTACATGATGCTGCGTCAGAGAAGATAATATATACACAGAGGGGGAGAGGGAGCTATATTGATGGAGACAGGTATATATAGAGGTACATATAGGCAGATAGATAATTGGAGATAGGTAGATAGATAGATAGATAACACGCATATCCAGATAGGAAATAGATCGATACAGATAAGATAGACATATATAGATAAACAGCCATATACCGATAGATAAATAGATAGATAGAAGACCTTCCTACGACGCAAGTTTTACCTTATGACTCAATATAGCGAAGAGAACACTGCAATTACGAGCGACATACCTAACAAACAGCCTAATTACACTAGTACACACGGTCCATTATTCCTTATCTAGCCATCTCTACTATTGTGGATTTTCAGTTCTGTTTTTTCTCTTATATACTCTCTCTCTCTCTCTCTCTCTCTCTCTCTCTCTAGGTACTATCTCATCACACACACACACACACACACACACACACACACACACACACACACACACACACACAGTTCTACTATTCTTTATCTCGCCATCTCTATTTACGATCCACAGTCCTACCTGCTCGCGAGATGAGAGAGACCACGATACTGTTAATTTACTTATGAGGGAAGTGGTAACCTTGTCGATTGTATAGGAGACGTCAATTGTAATCTGTTGTAAGGATTCTTCTATATCTGTTTTTCCCTTCATCTGTTCATCTTTTGTTAATAATAATAATAATAATGATGATAATAATAATAATAATAATAATAATCCTTCTCTCCCCACCCTTCCCAAGTCTCCCTAACACACCCAACACATACCTCTCTTTCAACCTCTCTCCCCATCCTTCCCTCCCTTTCTCCCCATCTTTCCCCCACCCTTCCCATCCCTTCTCCTACTCTTCCATCCCTTCCAATCCCTTCTCCTACTCTTCCATCCCTTCCAATCCCTTCTCCTACTCTTCCATCCCTTCCAATCCCTTCTCCTACACTTCCATCCCTTCCAATCCCTTCTCCTACTCTTCCATCCCTTCCAATCCCTTCTCCTACTCTTCCATCCCTTCCAATCCCTTCTCCTACTCTTCCATCCCTTCCAATCCCTTCTCCTACACTTCCATCCCTTCCAATCCCTTCCCCTACTCTTCCATCCCTTCTCCTACACTTCCATCCCTTCCCCTACTCTTCCATCCCTTCCCCAACCCTCCCATCTCTTCCATCCCTTCTCCCAACTCATCCATCCTCTCCTCACTCTTCCCATCTCTTTCAACCCCTCCCCTACCCGACCCTCCTCCACCCCACCTCAGTTATCCGGACTAAAAGGCAGAAAAGCGTAAAATTACACGCGAGGTGCGACTTATTCCCGACATTTTAGCTGTCACCCCGACGCCTAATTGAAGCAGCACTCACGCAAGGCCAGGCTCCACCACCTCCACCCTCCGCGGCTCTCTCCACTCATCCACCGACTCCACTTTTCCTCTATTCACTTACCTCCACCCATCGCGGCTCTAAAAACACCTCCATCCTCTCCACTTCCACTGTTCCTCCACCCACTTCCACTCTTCCCCTGTCCACTGCACCTCTTGTCCACTTCTCTCCCGTCTCTAGCTTCCTCTATCCACATCACCTCCACCCATCGCGACCTTATCCACACCTCCACCGCCTCAATCTTTCTCCTATCCCTTAACCCAGCGCTGCTTCTATCCACCCATCCACTGCTTCTCCATCCACCACGCCATCACCTCCACTTTCTACACTAACCTACCTCCTCCACCAATACCCTATCCACTCCCCCTCCTCCTCCACCGATCCTCTATCCGCCAGGCCATTTCCTCCACCTATCCCCTAACCACTCATCCACTATCTTAACACTTCTCCATTAACTTACCTACGCTATCCACTTAGCTATCTCCTCCACTATCCACTCTAGCCCTCCATCCAGTCAATTCCACTTGTCTATCCACTAAGCTACCTGCTCCACTTACCTCCTCGTGACCTCTATCCACCAGCCCATCACCTCTCTTTATCCACTTAACTCCACTTGTCTATCCACTCACCTACCTCCACCTGCGCTCCTCAGTCCACTCATCCATAATCTCCACTTGCCACGTACCTGTTGGCGGAAGAAAAACAAGTATAATATTAGACAGGTAAAGTGGAGTAAATTGTGGGGCTAAATATGACAGGTGGAACATTACAGTCAGGTAAAATGAGGTGGTAACTCAGGTGGACGGCTTGCAGGAGTGTGGATGGAGTGGAAGGAAAGGAGTGTGGGAATATCAGTATATGTGGAAGGGTTAGGGAGGTGACAGAACAGAATATCATAGTGGAAGTGAAAATAAAAGTCATAGGCGAGTCTGAGAATGATATATGAAATGTGGAAGAAACAGAGAAGTGGAAGAGGTGGAAGGAAGAAGTGGAGGAATGTCAGGTATATGTGGAAGGGTTAGGGAGGTGAGAGCAATAGGAAAACTAAAAACAGTGAAAATAAAACTACCCAGAATGTGTGAGAAGGTTTTATGAAGTGTGGAAGTGCTATAAAGGTGGAACGTGGAAGAGGTGGAAGGAAGGAGTGTGGGAATGTCAGGTATCTTGTGGAAGGGTTGAAGGTGACAATATCTATGACAGTAAGGATGTCAAGCGAGAGTGAGAATGACTGAGGAAGCAGAGGAGATGGAGGAGTGGAAGATCAAGAACTGTGGAAGATCTGGCAATGTGGAAGATTTGCAAATGTGGAAGATCTGAAAATGTGGAATGGTGAGTGGAAACAGTGGAAAGCTGGAATGTGGGAATGTAAAATATATTATACGAGGGTCTGGAGTGAAAGCAGGAGTAAAGATGATGTAGTGTTAGCAATAATACAACTACCCAGTGTGTGTGTGACGGGAGCGGGTGAAGTGTGGAAGAGGTGGAGAACATGTGGAGTGGCGAGAGACAATACTAAGTGGGGCGTGGGTGGATGAGACAAAAGCAATGTGGATGGACTAGTGGAGGTATGTGTTGAGAGAGAGAGAGAGAGAGAGAGAGAGAGAGTCGTGCAAAGAGCCACTACAAACATGACAAGAGCAGAGAAATGCTATCACACGCAAGACACACTGAGAAATATGTGACCTCCTCAGTAGTGGAGTCAAGGGGGGCGGAGGGGGGAGACAACGTGAACAGGGTGACGAAAAAATATGAAAAAGATGACGAGGAAATATGGAAATGGTTACGAGGACATATGAAAAGGATAACGAGGGTGACGGAAACTTACTGAAAGATGTGACGCGGTGAATGACTAACACATCAATGGTAAAGCCCGAGTGAATGAAAAGATTTATATAATGAAAATACAGGGATGTGTTAGTAGGATCAGGATGTGTTAGAAGGATTAGAAGGATGTTAGGATCAGAATAATGTTAGAACTGGAATGTTAGAAGGATTAGAAGGATGTTAGAAGGATTAAGATGTGTTAGGAGGATTAGACGGATGTTAAAAGGATTAGGATGTTAGAAGGATTAGGCTGTTGGAAGAATTAGAAGGATGTTAGAAGGATAAGGATGTTAGAAGGATTAGGATGTTAGAAGAATTGGATGGATGTTAGAAGGATTAGGTGGACAGTAAGAAATGCTTTTGGAACATGTATCAGGTATAAGGTTTCACTAAAAGAAATATCTATTACTTGTAAAAAGACATGTTTTTGTTTTTTTTCAAAGACTTACTGTAAATAGCTTATCAAGAGAACAGAGAGACGACTTATGAAGATGTGAAATACTGGAGGATTAAAACATGGAGGAATTTAGTGTAAAACCAAGTATTCCAGGAAAATTAATATAGCTAATCTATCGGGTACAATAAAGGTAACAAGAAAACAAGAACGTAGACGGCAGAAATCCTGGTTATACCTTCCGTTACTCGGACGTCTTAAGGTATATTCTTGGTTCAGACAAATATATTAATCTGAAATCTCATGAGGCGAATGCGTGAAGACATACACCGAAAACTAACTTACTGAAGGGGTAAAAACACTCTGACGGCAAATTGTAAAGAACTAGAAAGCACTCAGAGAGCCATGTCTCCGTCAATGCCATTAAAATGGATCCGGATCCGGATCCGTGGATGTAGGATCCGAATCCGGATCCGCCCCCAAATTTAATACATTCTTTCTTAGTCCATGGCTCACCTTTCCAAAAAATTGCATCAAAATCCGTTCATAGTTTTTTGAGTAATCTTGCTAACAAACAAACAAACCAACGCGAGGTAAAATAATCTACCTGGCGAGGGTTATAAAACACCCACCCACCCACATACATACACACAAAACAATCACCGTCAACTAGCAAAAAATATGAGAATACGAGAAGAAAACACGAGAAAACACCTTAAAAGCGAGTAAAACAGCAAAGGCAGTGATACTGAGGATGAAATATGCAGCCAGAGAAATACCGAGAATAATGGCCTCTCTGCTGGATATAATTTACCGCTTCCTGTGTGTGTGTGTGTGTGTGTGTGTGTGTGTGTGTGTGTGTGTGTGAGAGAGAGAGAGAGAGAGAGAGAGAGAGAGAGAGAGAGAGAGAGTGTATGCAGAGGGTGGAGTGAGGTGGAATGAAGGACTGAAATTGAGTAAAGCAAAATGGGTGTGAGTGGACGGGGAGAAGAAGGAGAGGTAAACCGAGAATGATGGAGAAGGTTAGGGTTGAGGGGTGTATGCCAAGGGTGGAGTGGGGTGGAATGAAGGATTGAGAGAGAGAGAGAGAGAAAGCCACAGCAGACAGATAATTATATAAACCTAAATACCCAAGATATACAGGTGTAGAAATAGACAGAGAGAAAACAGAGACATAGACAGTAATAATTAAAAACACAGACGGAGAGAGACATACATAAACAGACATACAAACAGACACAGACAGACAGCCGGTAAACAAACGCACACACGACATACACACAGATACAAACAGATCATTTTAAGGTACACAAACTGACAGACGTAGTAAATCACAAGGTACCTGTAATTATAAATGCCAGGTAGCAAAGGGATCATCTAAATTTATAAACATTAGAATCACTATCGCATTGTTTTTCACCTCCACACTTCCTGTCGTTCATGAGGACTTCACGCCATTACTATGCATTACAGGTGAACACAATGGCTATAAAGTTGTCGCCAGGAAATGCAGGCTATCTCAGGCAGCTTCTGTTTCCCCCTCTCTCGACTGCATGAATTAAACGATAGTGGTGTGTGTGTTTGAGAGATGGTGTGGTGTGGTGACGTGGTGAATGACGTGAACAATGAACGCTGTTATGTTCTTCACCGTGAATGATGACGGGCTGTGGTGTGGCGAAGTGATCTATCAATGGTATGGGAATGAAATCAGTGAATGACGTGGACAATGAATGGTGCTAATGGTTTTCACTGTCAATAATGAGGACAGTGAAAGACGTGAACAATGAAAACTGTTATACTCTTCACTTTGACTGATGCTGTGCTGTGGCGTTGCCAGGATGAAGTCAGTAGCAGCAGCAGTGAATGTCTACCAACACTGGACCATGTTTTTCACTTGATTAATGAGGTGTTACGAAGTACAGGCGTGATGTGGAGACGTAACACTGACCTGCTCATGTAACACTGTGATGATAATAAAGACGAAGCTGGGTCACGATAAATGAGACGTGGATAATAACGGTAGTATGTCAGGTGATGATAAAAAAATAAATAAATAAATAAATAATATACTCTTTTTACCCTAACTTGGCCAAAAATTGTCACCTCTCCTTATTGAATGCTGAGCTGTAACGAGTAGAAGTGAAGGCAGACGTAGTGATGTGGAAGAAAATATGAAATAATAGAGTGAAGGTAGATGCAAGGATGTAAGAAGCGTTTGACTCTCTCATAGCAGGGTGACAGGGTGCCAAAGGCGGTGACAGGGTGAGTGAGAGATTGACCCCTGCCTCCCCCTGTCCCTGCCATACTTCATCGCCCTCCCCTCCCCTCCCTCCCTCCCTTCAACCCATCAATCACAACACTGGCAAGATAAGGCACCTCACACACACACACACACACACACACACACACAAACAAAATGGGGTAATGGGGAGGGAAATTTATACAGCACTATCTCACAATTGATTTTTATGGCCATTATGTCACACACACACACACACACACACACACACACACACACACACACACACATCCAAATATTTTCTCTCTCTCAGGATAAAGCAATAGGAGCGAGGATCACACTGGCAGAGGCTGGATTAACGCCCTTCTGTCCATGTGGAGGAGAGTGGTGTGGAGCGCAGGGGTGGAAGAGTGGAAGGTTTGAGTGTGGATGTGGAACAAAGGCTTGGAGCTGGCCTGGGTGGAGAGAGAGAGAGAGAGAGAGAGAGAGAGAGAGAGAGAGAGAGAGAGAGAGAGAGAGAGGGGATGGACCTGAAAAACAACAATTTCTTTTTTCACGCTTTCCTTTTTCGTTTTCCAACCCCGCTAGAAGAGTGTTATGGTGATCAATCCGTGAGGTGTATTGTGTTTGGTGGTGATATTGCGTTGTGTATGTATGTGTTGTATCGTGTGTTTTATTGTGCATGTATGTGTTGTATCGTGTGTTTTATTGTGCATGTATGTGTTGTATGGTGTGTCGTCTTCTGCTGTATTGTGTTTGTAGGCCTGTGCGTTGTGTATTGTGTATGGATGCCGATATTGTGTAGGCTAAGATTAAACCAATAAAACAGTGAATGTGTGTAAGTGTATATGAAAGTAACTGAGGCTGGTGGTGCAAGTGTTGGTTTGTATAGGGCATGATGGGGAATTTACATGTATTATATCACCGTATTCGAAAAGCCGACGGAAAAGCTTCACTAATGCAAGAACCTACGAAGATAATAAACTTTCGTATTACCAGTGGCAGTAACTTTTTAGCTCTCAATTCCACCCTACCTTGCGACAAGAATATGAGGCATTTGAGGGCATTTTCAACATGTAATAAGGTTCGAAAGTTAAAATTCGGACCAATGAGTTTCACCACCACGAGTCTGTAGGCGAATAGCTGTACGTTAACCAGCTTCCAAGCCTCCAAAACGCCAAGTACAGACATTCTGGCAATAGTGACTCAATGGAATCCTGGGAGAGATTAGAATATCATGCTGACTGCCACCAAATGCATTTCTTCAACTGACAATATTCAGCCCTCAGCTTCTTCTCTATGAAAATTTTCCTGAGCTATCGCCTGGGGGGAGGGGGCAAAACTAAAATAAATATATAAATAAATAAATAAATGAGGGTGGCAAGAATAAAATATAAAAAAACGTCAAGGTAAAGAAAGGGGATTGAAATGTTGTCTTACCTGTCTTACCTGGCAAAACACACCCAAGCTCCTCTTCACCTCCTCCGCCCCACAGGACTCTCCCGGACTCATTAAGAATCAAGTGAGAGTCCCAGTGAGAGTCTGAGAGGGGGCGTAGTGACTCTCCCGACTCAAGTGTAAGACCGACTTCTCAAACACTCCACTCACTCACTCAAGGTTAGTCTCTGGGGTTGTATATATTACTTCACCATTTAGACGCGACACTTGCTGGGGTGTGGGTGTAGAGGGAGAGAATGTGGGTGTGGGTGTGGGGGAAGGAGAGTGTGGGCTGGTGAAGGGGGAGTGTGGGTGTGCAGAATGTGGGAGGAGTGTTAGTGTGGGTGTGGGGAGAAGGAGAGTATGGAACTGCAGAGAGTGTGGAGAATGAGTGTTGGTGGAGTGAAAGCGTCGGGAGAAGGAGGGTGTGGAGTGTAGGTGGGCAGAGGAGAAGTGTGGATGGTGTGGCGATGTGGGTGGAAGGAGAGTATGGTGTGGCGATGTGGATGGTGGAAGAGTGATGGTGTGGGAGGGTTATGTGTACGTGGAGTGGGGCTGTGGATAACGTTAGAGATGAATCGAATATAGATGTGGTCTATGAGAGAGAGAGAGAGAGAGAGAGAGAGAGAGAGAGAGGAGGGGGGAGAAATGTGGTAGGGAAGGAGAATGAGTGTGTGTGGATGAATGGAGGTAGAGTGAGTGAGTGGGTGTAGCGAGGAAGAATGTCAGTATGTGGGTGTACGGAGGGAGATTGAGTGCGTGAGTGAAGGGAAGGAGAGTGTGTGTGGGTGGAAGGTGGATGATGAGAGATGTGTGGGTGGAGGGTGGGGGATGAGAGATGTGTGGGTGGAAGGTGGATGATGAGAGATGTGTGGGTGGAGGGTGGGGGATGAGAGATGTGTGGGTGACATTTTCAAATATTTTCCCTGGTGACAGAGCAAACATTACCTGGGCCATCATCTGTTGAAACTGTTGCACAGAATCATACACCTGTTGATACTGTTGCACAGAATCATACACCAGTTGATACTGTTGCACAGAATCATTCACCTGTTGATAACTGTTGCATAGAATCATACACCTGTTGATAATTGTTGCACAGAATCATACACCTGTTGATAATGGTGCATAGAATAATACACCTGTTGATACTGTTGCATAGAATCATACACCTGTTGATAATGTTGCACAGAATCGTACACCTGTTGATAACTGTTGCACAGAATCATTCACCTGTTGATAACTGTGGCACAGAATCATTTATCTGTTGATAATTGTTGTACAGAATCACTCACCTGGTAATTAATTAGCTCACACGCTCGCCTCCCTAAACATGTAAAATTTTTTCGAGTAATTAAAAAGGTTACATGATCCTGACAGATAATTAGCCGGTCAAGTCAGCGTTAAATTAAAACATTCCCTGGTATTATGAGAGATTGTGTTTATTTATTGAGTGTGTGTGTGTGTGTGTGTGTGTGTGTGTGTGTGTGTGTGTGTGTGTGTGTGTGTGTGTGTGTGTGTGTGTGTGTGTGTGTGTGAGAGAGAGAGAGAGAGAGAGAGTATACCTGCGCGTCAATTAGGGAACATGATACTGGACTCACCACAATATCACCACCATTATCATCACTCAGGGTCTCTCTTACCACCATTAAAGATTACCACCATCATCACACCACACTAGGGCCTTCATCATCACTCACAAACCTTATATTCTCTCACCACTATCACCACTCTCTATCATCACTACAGACAGACGCCATCATCACAACATCACCACACTACGGCCTTCATCATCATACAATAACAAGCTTGCTATGCTCTCACCACGAACAATCACACTATTCTCACAACAAAACCATTCAGGCCCTAGCAATCATTTTCACCACCAATAATCATCACCACTCTTGCTCTCCCGAACCCTCACAGCAATATCATCACTCACATAATCACCACTCGGACGCCACCGTCACAATCATCACCACACATCCCTTTAAAACCATCGACCACATACGCATCACAACTAAACCATCCCACAATCACCACTACAATCACCAAAACAATCACAGACCAATAATACACCACTGCGACCACAATCACCACAACCACACACAAACCTTCCACATCCCACAACCAAAACACTACGAATACCAACACTACCACTCACCACACGCACCACTACCAACACCACAACACAATCACCACAACCACAACACAGCCTTCCACAACCACACACAACCACCACCTTCCACATACCCACAACCACACACAACCACCACCTTCCACATACCCACAACCACCACCACTACCAACACCTTCCACAACCACCACCACCAACACAACCACCACCTTCCACCACCACCAGAACCAACACAACCACCACCCTCCACATACCACAACCACCACCACTGCCACACACAACCACCACCATTAAGAACACCACAATCAACATAACATTCGTAATAAACATATTCACGAATGAGAGAGAAAAACCATAACGGGTATCACTCGCGATGGAATTGAATGATCAGTAATTAAATTTTTTCTCTCTCTCTCTCTCCCACATATACAAAATACTTCAAAGGTCCTCCCCAACGCACTCACATACACGATGGAGAGAGAGAGAGAGAGAGGGAGGGAGAGAGAGAGAGAGAGAGAGAGAGGGAGGGAGAGAGCGCGAAACATGTATACAAGGTCTTTTTTATTTTTTTTTTACTGTCTTCCCCCAAACACCACCACTAGGCCACAATGTCCCCCACAATGGGCATCCCTCGAGACAAAAGAAATATTACTCAAACTTTCCCATCTTGCGAGGACACACAGAAGCCTCTCTCTCTCTCTCTCTCTCTCTCTGACTTTAACAATACTACTTTGTCTCACGTTAAAACAACTTTATTTACATTCTCCCTCCCTCTCTCTCCCTCTCTTTCTCTCTCTCTCTCTCTCTTGCTTCATCATCACTCTCCCTGCCTCCTCCGCGATCTCCCCACCCTTCATCCTCTCTCTCTTTCTCTCCCCTCGGCTCTCCCCTCCCTCAAATCACACCACCCCTCTCCCGTTCTTTCTCTCCCCTCAAATTCACTCCACTATAAATCTACCCTCACTTTATCCCCTCACCCCTCCCCTCCTCTTCAACCCCTCTTCCTCTTGTTTTTAATTCTCAACGTTTCCTTTCTATTCCTCTTACTGGATCTCCTTTTACTCTCCTTCCCCCTCATCATACCCTCTTCTTCTTCCTCTTCACTCTATCATCTCAACTTCCTTTCCTCTTCAACACTTCTTCTTTCTTTTCCTCTTCTCTTTATCCTCTTATCCTCCCTTTCCTCTTTCACTTCACCTCATCCTCCCTTCCTCTCAACCCACCCCTTCTTCCTCTTCACCTTATTCCATCACCTTCCGATCCTCTTAAACGCCCTTCCTCTTGCTGCTTATCCCTCTCCTCTTAAACCCCTCTTCCTCTTGCTGGCTCTCCCTCCTCTTAGCACTTAAAGCTTATCGACAATCACTGTAATCTCACTCTTACCTTCACCCCCTCCTCTCCCTCCCCATCTCTTTCAATATCTGCATTGCTCATTCTCTTTTTGCATTCCGGTTTTGACCCCCCCCTCCCTCCCTCCCCCCCCCTCTCTCTCCTTTCTTCTATCCACTCTCCTCTCATCTTTGCACTCTCCTCTCCGTCCCTTTGCCCTTCCCTTCCCCCATTTTCTTTCCTCTCCTCCCCTCTCACTCATTCTTTCCTCTCCTCCCCCTCTCTCCTCTACTCTGCCTCTCCCCTTTCCCTGTTCAAACCTTCTCTTTCCTCCTCTCCTCCACCTCCCTCTCACCATTTTCCCAACTCACACCTCCTTCTTCCTTCTCCCTCCTCTCCCCTCCACCAACTCACACCGCCTCTTTCCTCCTCTCCTCTATCTCTCTCCCCTCTCTCTTTCCTCCTCCCTCCTCTCCTCCATCTCTCTCCCCTCTCCCTCTCTCTGCCAAGTGTCACCCACACCACACGTCTCAATCTTTTATGCATGGAACACCACAAGCCCCTTAAGTTTCCTGCCACCTCGACTCTCACTCACTCTCCCACTGCGTCTCCCTCCCTCTCTATCTCTTTCTCTCTATCTCTCTCCCATTTACATATCCTAACACACATTCCTCATCTTTCTCCTCCACCATCCTCTAATCAACATACACTTCTATCCATCTCCTTTGTTCACTTTCTTTACTCCTCCCTCTTTCTAACATTCCATTTCCATCCATTACATCATCCACTCATTCCTTATACATCTTTCCCTCTATTGCTATCTCCGTCGCGATCTTCCTCTCCTCCTCCTCCTCCTCTTCTTCACTTGCTTACATGCATCCCAAGTTCATGACCTCTCTCTCTCTCTCTCTCTCTCTCTCCTGCCAATAATAATAATATTCCCCAACCTTCACTATTAACCCAACATGACCAACTATCACTACCCTGTTTACACCCGGATAATACCACTCTCTCTCCTCTCTTCTCTTTTTCCTTACATCTTTTTTTTTCTCTCTATTAATTCTACATCTCTTTCCTCAAGATATATTTTTTTTTACTTTTAATTCATCTACTTCTGTCCTCAGTATTTTCCTCATCTTCATAATTTCCCTTCCATCTTTTGTCCATTTCTTACCTCTTTCTTGCCTTTATAATTCTCTACATCTTTCAGTCTCCCATCTCCCTCTCTCATCCCCAGCCTAAACCAACCCACCACAAAACCACATAATAACGCTAATAACACCCCACTTCCTGTTAACACCACCTGCAATCTCACACTCTCAACCTCACCACCCCCCACCACCACCTCACAGATTAACCTCCCCCACCCACAAAACCCCCAAACCCCAGCTCAAACCCCCAATCTGATCGAGGAGAGGTTAACCACACATCCCGACCTGGTAATTATGGCGTGGTGAGGGTAAATCTGTTTGGGAGTCCAGGCCAGAAAACATACACTAGTCTACCTTGAAATTCCTTCTTTTTCTCTCTTCTTTTCTGGTATCTCTGTTTTCTGTTGCTATTTTCTATTCACCCTGTCTCCACTCTCATCCCCCCCTTCTCTCTCTCTTCACCCTCTCTCCCTTTCTCCATCTCTCCTCGCTCCCCGTATCCCTTCTCTCTCTTCCCTTTCGCCATCTCTCTCTCCTCACTCCCCGTATCCCTTCTCTCTCCTCACTCCCCCCCCCCTCCGTCCTCCCTACCCCCCAATTAAGTCCTAATTAAGAGGAGCGCTAATGAGCATTATCACCGGCAAATGAGAGCCAATTAACAAGGCCAAGTTATCACCCCAAGCGAGGCCAAAGGAAGCCAACAAGGGGAATAAGCCCCTCTCTCTCTCTCACTCTCTCTCTCTCTCTCTCTTCTGCTGCGTCGTTCATTTTCTCTATATATCTACTGTACTTACCTTTTTTTAACATTTTACTCTCTCTCTCTCTCTCTCTCACTGATGAGCTTACTTAATTCTGCTCTTTCCGTTTCATCTTTATTTTCTGATTAACAACTCCTGCAATTACTCACCACACTCTTAGGCAACAAGACCGAATTAATCTCAACAAATATCGTCCCAAATTTTAGCTTCCCGTATCGATAAAGTCTAAGGCCGTGCTCACCATAATCCCCTGAACCAGTATTCTCGTCGGTTTAAGAGGCTTCCTAGAATCCTCCTCTCAGTTTGATAATAAGCCTTCTGTGAATCATAATCCTTCTAGCGCAATCTTGACCTTCTAAATCCAGTCTTAACCCCCCCTCTAAGTCTCACATTAATCCTCTCTGAATCACTGTCACACGTATAATATTCGCTGTAGGAGGAGAGAAGATTCAAAGAGAGAGAGAGAGAGTACTGAGTGACTGTGATTATTAAGGACTGGACTGGGAGAGATGAGTGAAGACGAAGATAGAACGGAGTACCATAAATCTCATCTCAATGGATCTATACTAAATTCTCTCTCTCTCTCTCTCTCTCCTTCCAACACCTTTACCTTTAGTCCTCGTTCCTCCCATCACTCGGAATCCCCTAATTTCCTTCTCCTTTATCTCATTTCCTCTCTCTCTCTCTCTCTCTCCATTCAACTTCCCTCCATCGTTTTCCTATCCACCTAACGGACCTCCACCTCTCCTCCAATCCATCCACTCCATCACATCTTACACCCTCCTTCCCCTTCCTTCACCCCATCTTCTTTGATCCTTCCGTTTTTCTTCCCTCATTTCTTCCTCTTCTCAGCCCTTCTCTGTTCTCATCTCCTTCCTCTTCGTTTTTTTTTTTTTTTATCATTTCCTCTTTTTCCTTCTCTCTCTCTCTCTCTCTCTCTCTCTCTCTCTTGTCAGTGCCTCTCTATTTACCGTTTTCTTTTTCACTCTCTTTTTTTTTTTCTTTTTCTCATTCCTCTTTTCTCTATTCACTGGTTTTTCATGGACCTTTTTTCTTTTTATATTTAATTATTTCTTCATAAGTGAATCTCTCTCTCTCTCTCTCCACCATTACCTCCTCTTAACACCCACAAACATCCAACACCACCACTCTCTCTCTCCACCACTACCTCCTCTTAACACCAACAAACACCCAACCCCACCTCTCTCTCTCTCTCTCTCTCTCTCTCTCTAACACTCCCATAGCACCCCGCAGGACACAGTAACACCGGGGCAACACAGGGCAGGACAAGGATGAAGCGCAGTGCAGGACAAACGGAATGGAACCTTTGAGGGAAAATGTCTAGGGTCGGGAAACAAGGCCTGAGGGGACAGCGAGAAGAGGGGAAACTGAGGGGAAAGAAGAAGAGAAGGGAGGAAAGAGGAAGACAGTAGGAGAAAGAGGAGGAGAAGACAGAAAAGAGGAAGACAGGTAGAGAAAGAGGGGAGGACGCGAGAAGGAAGAGGAGAAAGAAGAGCATGAAAAAAAGATAAGTGGGAGAGGAAAGAGGAAAAGAAAAGAGGGGAAGAGAGGAAAAGAAATGAGAGGAAAAGAAATGAGAAGAAGAGGAAAAGTGGAGGAAAGAGAGCAAAGCTGGGACTGTTTGTGGAAAATGTTGTGAGCCGAGGAACAAGGCCTGAGGGGAAAGACAGAGAAAGAAGACGAGGGGAAAGAGGAAAAAGAGGTAAGAGGGAAGAGGAGACTGGAGAAGAGAGGGGGAAGACAAGAGGAAAGAAGATGAGAGAAGAGACTGGAGATAAGAAAAGGAAAAAAGGATGCCAATAGGAAAGAGGAAAGAAAGAGGAAAGAGGAAGAGGAGACAAAAGAGGCAAAAGAGGAAAAAGAGTAAAGAGAGTGGTGGCGGAATGCTCGTGGAAAATGTCAGGAGGCGTGGGGCAAGGCCTGAGGAGACGCCGACAAAAGAGGGGAAGAAGAGGGGGAAGTGGAGTGGAGGAGGGAAGAAGAGGGGAGATTGGAGTGGAGGAGGGAAGAGGAGGGGAGAGTGGAGTGGAGGAGGGAAGAAGAGGGGAGAGTGGAGTGGAGGAGGGAAGAGGAGGGGAAAGTGGAGTGGAGGAGGGAAGAGGAGGGGAAAGTGAAGTGGAGGAGGGAAGAGGAGGGGAAAGTGGAGTGGAGGAGGGAAGAGGAGGGGAAAGTGGAGTGGAGGTGGGAAGAGGAGGGGAAAGTGGAGTGGAGGTGGGAAGAGGAGGGGAAAGTGGAGTGGAGGAGGGATGAGGAGGGGAGAGGGGAGTGGAGGAGGGAGGAAGAGAAATGGAGAGGAGATGAAGGATAAGTGGAGTGGAAGATGAAAGAGGAGGGGAAAGTGGAATGAAGAAGAGAAGAGCAAGTTGTAGTGGAAGGAAGAGAGAAAGGAGAGGGCTGATGAGGTGAGCGAAGAAAGAGAGAGGAAAGATGGTGAAAGGAAAAGAGAAAACAGGAAAAGAGAAGCACTGGAGAGAATGTCCCAAATTGAGGAACAAGGCTTGGAGGGAAGTCGAGAAGAGAGAGGAAAGAGAGAGAGAGAGGGGAGCGTAAGCGGCAAAGCAAGAGGAGAAAGAAGAGCGGAAGAGGAAAAGAGAGAAGAGATGGACGACAAGAAGACAAAGTGCAGTCGAAGGGAGACACAGGAATGGCGGAAAATGTGGATAGTGGAGGAGGAGGAGGAGGAGGAGGAGGAAAGAGGGCAGTGTATGAAAATGTTTACAGACGATGTGAAGAACCGTAAGGAACAAAGCCAAAGATGAAACAGGGAAGAGAGAGGAAGAGGAGATTAAAGAGGAACGGAAGATGGAATAGAAGAGCGGAAGAGGAGAAAGGGGAATGGAGGAAGAGACAAAAGAGAGGAAGAGGAGAGGAGGAGACAAAAGAGAGGGGAAAGAGGAGAGGAAGAGGGGAAACAGGGGAGGAAGATGGAGTGCAGTGGAGGCCAGACGGGTGCAATGTTTGTGGAAAATGTCGAGAGCCGAGGAACAAGGCCTGAGGGGACGTAGAGAGGGGAAGACGGGGGAAAGAAGAGGGGAAGACGAGAGGAAGACGAGGGGAAGGTGAGGGGAAACAGAGGAAGACAAGGGAATGGCGAGGGTAAGAAAGGGAAGACGAGGGGAAAGAGAGGAAGATGAGGGATGATGGAAATGGAGAGAGGGTAGGGAAAAGGAGAAAGAAGGTAAGGAAGGAGTGAGAATAGCAAAAGGATATGAAGGAGGGGATAAGAGAAAGAGGGTAGGACAGAGAATGAAGGAGCAGGACAAGGGGAAGAGGAGGGGAAGAGGGAAGAGGGTAGAGGAGAGAGAAGTGAAAGACGAACAGGAAAACGAAGAAAATGTTGAGAGAATGAGGGAATGCGTCTAGGAAAGGGGAAAATGAGGGGAAAGAGGACAAGAGGAGTGGATGAATGAAACAAGAGGAATGAGGGGTATGCAAGAGGAATACAGAAGCTGGAACGGGTAATATCGAGGGTAAAGAACTGAAGGGACACGCATGAGAGGAAGAGGATGAAGAGGAATGGAAGAGGAGGAGGAGGAGGAGGAGGAGGAGGAGGAGATGGGAGCGCTTGTGGAAAACGTCAGGAGGTGAGGAACAAAGCTTGAGGAGACGCCAAAAAAGAGGGGAAGATGAGGGGAAAGAAGATGGATAGGTATGGAAAGAGAGAGAGAGAGAGAGAGAGAGAGTATATCGGTATGTCACAAGCCGAGAAACAAGACCTGAGGGGGAATGGCGAAGAGAGGGGAAGATGAGGGGAGGCGAGGAGGAAGAGGAGGAGGAGTGAGAATATATATGCTACAAGGAGGGGAACAAGGACTGCAGGGACCCTAAAAGAGGGGAAGGGAAGGTGAAATAAGAGGAGGCAAGAGGAAAGAGGAAGAGGAGAAAGAAAGGAGGAGAAGAGAAGAGGAAGGAAGAAAGAAGGGTGATCAAAAACAGACTTCTAGGAGGCTGGGAAGAAACGAAAGAAATTGGGAGAAAGTGAAGAAAGAGGAATATAAGAGGAAATGGAAGAGGAACAGGGAAGAGACACGACGAGGGGAAAATACGAAAAGGTAAAATGTCACCACCTGGGAACAAGACCTGAGGGGACACGAAAAGAGGGGAAGAAAGCCGGCGGGGAGATGAAAGAGGATGTGGGAGGGGAGAAGGAGGGAGAAAGGAGAGGAGGAGGAGGGAGAAAGAGGGGAAAAAGGTGGAAGAAAAGAGAAAAAGGAGGGAGAAAAGAGAGGAGAAGGAGGGAGGAAAGAGAGGAGAAATAAAGGAGAAAGGAAGAAGAGAGGAAATGGAGGGAGAAAAAGGGTAAAAGGAGGGAGAAGAGAAGAAAAGAGAGGAGATGGAGGGAGAAAAGAGAGAAGGAGGGAGAAAAGAGAGGAGAGAAGAGAAAATGTGTATGGCTGAAAGAGAAGAAAGAGGAGAGGAACTACGTATGGAAATAAGGAAAAAAGAGAAAGAATACAGAAAGAGAGAAAAAGAAAGGAGGAAGAGAGGATCGGAGAGGAGGAGGGGTGAGAAGGGAGAGGAAAAGGAGAGAAGGTGAGGAGATCTAAGAAAAGGGGAAAAAAAAAGAGGGGAACGAGGCAAGGCGAAGGAAAAATAACACAGAAGAGAATAACAAGGAGAGGAAAGTAAAAGAAAAGAGAGGGGAGAACGAAAGGGGAAACGTGAGTATAAAGAGGAGAAAGAAAAAAGAGAGGGATGAGGCTGGGCGAAGCAAGGAGAGAAAAAGAAGAGGGGAGAGGGGAAAAGACAGGGTAGGCAAGGGGAGGGAAAAAGAGGGAGCAGACAGGGAGAGGGGGAAAGAGGGGGGCAGGTAAGGAGAGGGGAAAGAAGGGGGCAGGTAAGGAGAGGGGAAAAGAGGAAGCAGGCAAGGAGAGGGGAAAATAAACAGAGGGGAAAAAGGTGGAATAAGAATGCACAAAAGACCTGAGGGGATCCGGGAAAAGAGGGGACAAAAATGGCAGAGGGATAAAAGATGATGCGGGATGAGGGGAGGAGGGGGAGAGGGGAGGGGAGACAAGGAGAGAAGGGAGAGGGTGAGAGGGAAGGGGAGGCAAGAGGAGATGGGGAGAGGGGAGAAGTGAGAGGAGACAAGAGGAGAAGGGAGAGGAGGAAGGGAAGGAAAAGAGGAGACAGACATGGCAAGGGGATAAATGATGATAGGGGTGGGGCAGGGGAGAGGGATTTGGGAAGGGGGAGGGGAAAGGGTAGGGGAGAAGAGGAAGAAGAGAGGTAGGTAGAAGGAGAGAGAGGAAGGAGAGGGAAGAAGAGCGGAAGGAAGAGAGGAAAGCAACATACTAGTGAGGTAAATGATGATATAGGTGAAGTAAAGGAGAGGAAGATGGAGAGGGGAGGAGAAAAGGGGGGGGAAAGGGAAGAAGAGACGAGAAGGGGAGGAGAAGAGGGGTAAAGAGAAGAGAGGGGGAGAAAGAGAGGACAGAGGTGGAGAGGAGAGAGAGAGAGAGAGAGAGAGAGAGAGAGAAACCACACAGGGCTTTAAAGGATCTAAGAAAATAGAAGAGGAAAATCCGGGAAAGGGAAGACGGTGTGGGATGCCCGGTAGAGGAGGAGGAGGAGGAGGAGGAGGAGGAGGAGGAGGAGGAAGGGGGAGGAGGAGGAGGAGATGAAAACGCCGAGACAGAATAAGGATGAAAGACGGAAGGAAGGAACTGGAAAGAAAAAGGAGAGAGAGAGAGAGAGAGAGAGAGAGAGAGAGAGAGAGAGAGAGAGAATGACGTAACAGGAACCGAGCAAGACCAAACAGGGCGAGGTCACAGGTCAGGTTGAGAAGGATGTCAAAAGGTCAGGGAGTGAGAGAGAGGGAGCCAGTGTGAGAAAGTGAGCGAGTGGGTGTGAGAGAATGTGTGTGTGTGTGTGTGTGTGTGTGTGTGTGTGAGAGAGAGAGAGAGAGAGACAGAGAGAATGACGTGAGTGGAAGAGAAAGGAGTAGAGATTGTGGAAGGTGGAAGAGAAGACTGGAACAGAAATGAGAAGTCTGGAGAGATGGACACAAGTGGATGATAAGTGGAGAGATAAATGACAGCCATGAGAGGTGGGTGGAAGAGGTGGAAGGGAACGAGCTGGGTGGATAAATGAGACAAGAATGTGAGGTGTGGAGACGAGGGTGGGGGGAGGGAAGGGTGGAGAGAAAGGATTGAAACTGAGTGGAGAAGAAATCGATGGGTGGAGGACGAGACGAGTGAGACAAGATTGTGAAGTGTGGAGAGGAGGGTGGAGGGAGGGAGGGATTAGGTGGAGGAGAAAGCAAGGGGTGAAGGAGATGGGTGGAGGGCGGGACGAGTGAGACAAGGCTGAGGAGAGTGGAGGGACGGAAGGGTGGAAGGGGGAAACGCTAGGTGGAGGAGAAAAGAGGTGGGTGGAGGGAAGGGTGGAGGGAGTGGAGTCACGGTTAGGTGGAGGCGGTACAAATGCTGAGGGAATGTATCTGACAAGCCTAAAGTGGAGTCAATTCATGTAAACTAACACTCATAAAGAGAGAGAGAGAGAGAGAGAGAGAGAGAGAGACAGTGAAGGGGAGGAAACAGGGAGCGAAGTCTGGGAATCTGCAGGAGAGAAAGAGAGGTAGGGACGGGGCCGAGGGAAAAAAGAGAGAGAGCAAGTGAGAAAATTTGTGTGAGATAGGCGGGTAAAAAGAGAGCGAGTGAGTGAGTGGGAATGTATAACAGAGTCCAGTGAGGTTAAGAGAGAGAGAGCGAGGGGAAAAGTTGGAGCTGAGAGAGAGAGAGAGAGAGAGAGAGAATGCTATGAGTAAATATGAAGGGAAAGTGAGAAAGGAATGTAACAAGAAGAAAGAGATGTGAGAAAATAAAGAGAGCGAGGGAGGTGTGGTGTCCTGAGCTGACGTGAAAGGAATGTGACCGAAAATGAAAGACGAAGTGAGAGAGAGAGAGTGAGAGAGGCAGGGCAGGGAAGTGGAGCGTGTATGTGCTATGAAAGAAAAGTGAGAGAGAAGAAGGGAAGGGAAGGGAAGGGGAGGGGAGGGAAGGGAGAGGGAGGGGAGGGGAGGGGTAAGGTGAGAGTACGGTGATAGAAAGTGAGTGAAATTGAGTGAGGCACGGCAAGGAGGGAGACATGTCGAGAGAGAGAGAGAGAGAGAGAGAGAGAGAGAGAGAGAGAGAGAGAGAGAGAGAGAGAGAGAGACAGACAGACAGACAGACAGAGACAGAGAGAAGGCAGGGAAGGGAGACATGTTGATGCTGTAAGACTGAAAGTGAGAGAGAGTGAGAGAAAAGTGAGAGTGAGTGAGGCAGGGGAGGGCAGGGGGGCGTGTAGGTGTTATAAAGGGCAAGCCGGTTTACGAGCAGCGAGCAATCTGGTGTGATGGGCCACCTGATCAATACGGAAACACCCCCCTGCCCCACCACCACCACTCCTCGCACGCACACGCACACACACACACACGCATGCACGTAAGCCCCGCCGCGCCCCACAGCCACTCAGTGTCATGCACGTGAAGGGGAGGCCACATGCACGGCCCTCCCAACACAATATTCCCTTCAATTCACGCACGCTCAAATGCACGATCATTCCCACACCGACATACGCGTGCACGAAGGCCCCACAGCCACACAGAGTCATGCACGTGAAGGGGAGATCACATGCACGGCCTTCAAAGCATCTCGCTGACCTCACTAAACACGGAAATGACGGAAACACAATTTGGATTTAAGATGTGGAGTGTGGATGTGTTGGGAGTTGGTTATGCTCTTTCCACGCGCCTCTTCCACGCTCCCATTGTCCCCTACATGCTCCACCCTTCCCTAAACATCCACCCCTCCCTTCCATGATCCCTCCCTCTCCTACCCATTCCTTTCCCTCTCCATAACACATCTACTTATCATGCTCCCATCCTCCCTCCCATGCTCCACAATCCCCCTACCACCCCTTCCTTTCCCCCATCAGTGCACCTCCTCTTTAACCCTATTTCTCCCCTACACTCTCCCTCCACACTCAGTATGCTCCTCTCCCTTTCCACAAACCCTGCCTTGGGAGTTACCTATGCTCCCCCACGCTCCCTAACACCCTCCTCCCCTCCCCCCATCTTCCTCCCCACTCCAAGATTTCCTCCAAATCCCTTCCTCATTTTTAATTCTCTCCCCTATGCAAGCCACTATGCTCCCCTCCCTTTCCATTGTATACCTTGGGATTGATTATGCTCCCTAAACGCTCCTACCTCCCCTTATACGCTCTCTCCACACTCCCACCCTCTCCCCTCCCCATCTTCGAGTACACTCCCATCCCCCTCCTAAATCCCTCCCCACTCCCCTCCATACCCCATTTTGCTTCCCTAACCCTTAGCGTAGTCTGATTATCCCTCCCCTCTACACCCCACATGCTCTCTCTCTCTCTCTCTCCACGGACCCTCTTCACCATCTCATTTCTAAATTCACCTCGACCCTTTTAAGGCTACCCCCTCCTCTCCCTTACCCCCTTCCCTCCTCCGCACCCGTCTCTCTCTCCCTCTCACTCTCTCCAACTACTCTCCTTGGCCGAGTGACTACGTTTTAGACTCCTATCCAGTGGGCCCGGAGTTCGATCCCACGGCCTCTCCACTGATTAGTTTGTTAAGTTTCGCCTCATCTAATACACTTCCACCCTTCCCTTCCCACCACCCTCCCCCTCCTCTCACCCTCCATCATGCTCCCTACCTCCCCTAAACACCCTGCCCCCATCACACCTTCCCCTTTCCTTCCTTCCTTCCTCTAACCCTCCATCTCCCTCCCTCCCTTCTCTTCCTCTCCTAAACCACCACCATCTTCTCCCTCACCTCCTCCACTCACCCTTCCATACACATTCCTCCTCCTCCTCTTACCCTCCCATACATATTCCTCCTCCTCCTCCTCTAATCCACATGCTCCTACCTTCTTCTTCTCCTCTTGTGTCCCTCCACTCTCCCACCTTCTCCCTCCCCCTCCTTCTCCCATAACCCCAAACGTCCCCTCCTTCCTCCTCTCTCTCTCCCCTACACTCAGCCCTGCACACTCCATTATGCTCCCCTAACAAACACATTTATAATCACCCATCCCCGCTGTTCTGTAGCATAATCACATAATTTTAACACCCGCACAGTTTACACCATTAGCACCCTAGAGAATATTAACAACTGATACGCTGAAATAATATGGCATTAAGAATATAAACAAACCAACATTATGCGGAGGATAAACTGAACTGATAACGAAGATAAAGAAGGCAGGGAGAAACGTGAAAAAAATATATTATGAGCAAAACAAAAAAAAACTAGGTAGGGGAGATATATGACAAAAATATCATAAATAAAGATAACAAGGAAAATAAACAAGAATATCCTTTTACGAGAAACATTTGCAAAAAAAAAAAAAAAAAAAAAAAAAAAAAAAAACAGGAAGACAAAACAAAATGGCGGAAAAAAAAAAAAAAAATAACTAGAAAATAAAGCTAAAATAACTAGTAAGAAAAATATATGTAAAAATAACCTGAAAGAAAATAAATAATGGAAAAAATAAATGAGTATGAAAAAGGTGTTACGGGAAAAGAACACAGAAACAAGCCAATAAACGAACACATACGCACGAATAAACCCTAGTCACGAAGAAGTGCAAGGATGGTGGGGGGGGGGGACTACAAGAACATATACGCCGAAAGTCAACCCTAGTCACGAAGAAGTGCAAGGGGGGGAACTAGTAGAGGAAGTGCAAAAGAAGGGTCTCCTGGGGCCACAAGTACACATACGCATCCTAGTCACGAAGAAGTGCAAGGGGGGAACCAGTAGACGAAGTGCAAGAGAAGGGTCTCCACAAGCACACATACGCATCCTAATCACGAAGAAGTGCAAAAGGGGGGACACTACTACTACTACCCACACAAGCACTACGGGCCCCCAACCGCGCATATACTCCTTTCCCCTATCAGTAAACTTTGGAATTCGATACACTTCATCACCAGCAGGAAGTTACGGGGTGCCTCGCTAACTTCCCACTTCCTCAGCGTTATGAAGTGGTGAAGGGGGCGTGTGGATGGAGGGGGAGCTGCCTGACGTAAGGGTTGAAACGCGTCCCCTCCCCTCCTCCCTATTACGGTACCCTATTTTGTTGAGTGTGTGTGTGTTATTTATGTTTGTCTGTCTGTCAGCATTATAGAAAAATTAGTGGATGAAACTGTAGCAAATTTACACACACACATACACACACACACACACACACACACACACACACACACACACACACACACACACACACACACACACAACCCCCCAACACACACACTCCACCAACACATCATTTCCCATCCTCGGCCACCCCCACCCAGGCAAACACGGTATGGAGATAAAATAAATAGTTTAACACACATTATTGCGCTGTGATCATGAAGCTATGCAAATGAACTGCCCTTGAATTATAGTAACGAGATACATTACATTAGCCCTGGCATTAAATAACACGGGATTATCAGCGCTCCAATGAGTTAAAATGAGCCCCGTGTTTTATCATTTTTCTCCCTCATTTTACTCTTCTAGGCACTCTCCCCACCAAGGACTATAAACTGGGAGTATGATCATGATTTATCTCTCTACCTGCCTACCTGCTTCCTCTCTGCTTAACTACCTGTCTTCGTCTCTCTCCTGTCTACATCCTTCCTCCATTCATCCTACCCTCTCTCCCTCCCCACTTGCCTCCCACCATCCACCCATTCATCAATCCATCCCACCCTCCCTCCCTCCATCCATCCCACCCTCTATGCCTCCCTACCATCCATCCATCCATCCCACTCTCTCCCTCCTTCCTTCCCTCCCTCTCTGCCTCCCACCATCCCTTCCTCCCTCCCTCGTGTCTGCCTGTTTGTCTGCCTGCCTGTCTGCCGGGTGTGAAAGGAGGAAAGCCAAAACCATAGAGGCAACACGTGTCTGGGAGCAGCCCTCGGGGACGGGTGGGGAGGCAGGAAGGGGGAGAGAAGAGAGAGGAAGACAGAGAGGGAGGGGAGGGAGAGTGGGTGAGAGAGGAAGGAGGGGAAGGGAAATGCAGGGGAGAAGTGAGACAGAAAGAGAAGGAGAGGGGTAGGAGGAAAGGGGGAGAAGTGAAGGGGTGAGAGTGATGGGCAGGAAGAATAGTGGAATGAGAGTGGGTAAGAGAGGAAGAAGAGGAGAGAGGAAGAAAGAATGGAGGGGAGGGCAGGGCAGTGTGAAAGGAGAGGAAAAGGAAAGGAAGGAGGGGATGGTAGGGGGCGGAAAAAAAGAGTGGAATGGAAGGGAGATGGAGGAGGAAAAAAAAGGAAAGGGGTAAAGATGGAATGGAGAGAAAAAGGCAAAAGGGGGAATTGATTGGAAAAGTGGAAGAGCGAAAAGGAAGGACAGTGGTGGATGTCTGTGAAGTGAGGGGAAGTAAAAGAGAGGGGGGGAAAAACACAAGAATAAGAAAAGAGTAAACCTGAGCATGGGTGGACGCTGGGAACATGTGAGAGGGGGAAAGAGGGGGGATGGGGAAAGGGAGGGGAGGAGAGGGAGAGAGAAACAGACTCCCGGACAATAGAGCCACATGTGGGAAGGGTTTAAGAACACGAGAGCACTGGGGATTGAACCGGAAAGCTCTCTCTCTCTCTCTCTCTCTCACACACACACACACACAAACCAGGCTTACAGGGATCGGGGCAAGCATACCGGGGATTACCAGGGGAGGGGGACACTTCCTACCTAAACAAAGTCCTTCACCCAGTTACCGGGAACCAGTACTTATAACAGGTAAATTGCAAAGCCACGACAGGTGAGAGGTACTGTGACGATACCTACTGAGCCCTAATTAACTACCGTGTCGTAATCTCGAGTACCTTGGGATATTATAACGATAACAGGTGTGCTTTTTCGAGGTGTGTGGGGTACGGAGACGATAACCCTTTAATTTGATACCTAAAACTACCTGTAAAACTGACGGATGTTGATAAAGTGAAAGGCTAAAAGATGTGTGAGCTACTGCAATATAGCTACTGTTTGCTGGAGTACTGTGACGATAGATACTGTGTCCTGAATAAATACATAAAAAGATCTGGATGACAAGAGTGAAGTGGGTAATTACAAAGAGAAAGATTTTTTTCTTTTTGATACGTACGGTATGAGAGAGAGAGAGAGAGAGAGAGAGAGAGAGAGTCGGCCAGCTAATTCCAAGTGATTGCCAGCATTAACTAGGATTCTCTGCCTGGCTAATCCCACCCGCTTGTGTTCATTTGCATCTTATCCGCCACTGTACTCTCTCTCTCTCTCTAAACCTACTTCCGTGACCTCAGAAGCCATTACCACCATCACCACCACAATAATCAGCCCTGTCCTCTTCTCTCACCCCCCCCCTTCCTCCTCCTCAACATCATCATCATTATCACCACCACCATCCCTGTCCTCCTTCCACCCAACCACTCCTCCATCTCTTCTAATCCCCTCTCCACCACTACCACCATAACCACATCACCATCACCATCCCAATCCTCTTTCTTCCACACCCTTATCCTCTCTTCTAACACCCCCTCTTCCACCACGGCACCACCACCACCATCATCATCCCAACCCTCCTCCCCCTTCCGCTCTTCTAAATTCCCCTCCCCCCTCTCATCCCTACCTTTTCTCCAACCCTCCCCTTCCTCTTTCCTCTCTCATCCCTACCCTTTCCCCAACCTCCCCTTCCCCCTTCCACCTCTCCTCCCTACCCTTTCCCCAACCCTTCCCCTTCCTCTCCTTCTTCCCAACCCTCCCCTTTCCCCTCCTTCCTCCCTATCTTCCCCTTGCCTCTCCTCCTTCCCAACCCTCCCCTTTCCTCCCCTTCTTCCCAACCCTCCTCCTTTCTCGCCTTCCCAACCCTCCCCCTTCCCCACCCTCCCCTTTCCTCTCCATCTTCCCAACCCTCCCCTTTCCTTTCTTTCCTCCCAGTCCTCCCCTTGCCTCTCCTTCCCAACCCTCCTCCTTCCCCTCCCCTTTTCTACCCTCTCCCCCTTCCCCTCCCCTCTTCAAACCCCCCCCCACCCTTCACCGTGACCACAGAAGCCGGTTTAATTATGCTCTAATGGAATCCGTTCACCGTCTCTTGGGGATTCTTCTCTCTCTCTCTGCAAAGTGCGTTACCAGCCCACCCCAAAGGATTAAAATAAAGGGACACAAGCGAGTGTGTGTGTGTGTGTGTGTGTGTGTGTGTGTGTGTGTGTGTGTGTGTGTGTGTGTGTGTGTGTGTAAGAGAGAGAGAGAATCAGACAGACAGACTGACAGACGAGAAAAAAGAACCAAAGACTGACAGAAAAACAGCCCAGATTGGTACTGAATAAGTGAGTTAAAATTAAGTTTGGTGTGGGAATTTAGACATGAAATAATGAGCTTCTTCTGGCAAGTTTAAATTAACCTTCTGCTCCTTCAAGACGTTCCAGGTGTCTTAATCAAGGTAACAAGGGGACGGATTTTCTTCTGAGGAGTGGATGATGGAGTGGATTATGGAGTGGAAGGGGTGGATGAAGGAGTGGATGATGTGGATTAAGGAGGGGAAGGAGTGGATTAAGAAGTGGAAGGTGTGGATTATGGAGTGGATTAAGGAGTGGATTATGGAGTGGAAGGAGTGGATTAAGGAGTGGAAAGAGTGGACTATGAATGAGAGGGCTGGAGTGTAGTTAGGCAAAGACACGCTTACACCTATACTCGTCCTTTGGTGATAAGATAAAGAGCCGTATTCTCGTAGGGCAAGGAAGCTCCCTAGCACCTCTTCCTTAGCGATTCATCTTTTGGATATGGCTGGTTCATATCGTTTCGTACGTTATTTATGAAGA
Source organism: Coenobita brevimanus (assembly GCF_032717465.1). Taxonomy (NCBI): domain Eukaryota; kingdom Metazoa; phylum Arthropoda; class Malacostraca; order Decapoda; family Coenobitidae; genus Coenobita; species Coenobita brevimanus. Next base: position 63,056,896 of record NC_137053.1, read on the forward strand.
ATAAGGCGATGTTTGAAGGATTTATGTAACACGGAGAGTAATAAGGAAAATAAATCGCCTATGAGAAGGTGTTAGGGAACTGTTGTAAGAATTTATGCCACACAGAACAGGGCAGTAAGGTGTAGTAGGAAAAATACATCGCATAGGAGAAGGTGTTAGGGAGCTGAATGAAGGATTTATGTAACACAGAATAGGGCAGTACGGTGTAACGGAGAAAATAAATCGCCTAGAAAAAGGTGTTAGGGGCCAAAGTATCGTGTGACATGGGTTCGCTTTACTAATTCAGTGACATTAAGACGGACCCTAACATTAAAACTAGAGTGACTGAGTTCTAAAAGTAATGACCTTCAACGCAGAGTTACCTTTACCTTTGAAGAGTGGATGTTTTATTTACCCCAACACCTAAAACCTTTACTTCATTTTTTATTTACTTTATTATGCTGAGAGACAAAGTGGCATTAAAAACAGAAATGACTGAAACTGTGGTGACCCTCAGTGGAGAGTTAGTGATGTTGTACGATTGGATGTTTTTTAGTTATTTACTGCCTAACACACGAGGCTTTTACTGATGCTGAGAGACATCACAGCATTAAAAGATGGGGGTGATTGAAACAGTGACTGGTGACATTCAGTGTTGAGTTACAGGGACTTTTACGAGTGGATATTGTGCTCACACTAACGCCAAACATTTATTCTTCAATCCTGAGACAACCTAACATCAAAAAGCGGGAATGATTTAAGCAGTGACAGGTGACATTCAGTGTTGAGTTACAGGGACCTTTGCGATTGGATATTTTATTCATGAGAGACAGTTGTACTCAGAGATCCATCCACTCAGAGGATGAACAAATAGTTGCGTTCATTAATCTTTCCGCACTAGGGACGGGCCTCGAAATCATATCCATGCGTATTCTACTACTACTACTACCGCTACTAACATCACCACCACTGCTACTACGACTACTACTAATAATATTACCATTACCATGATGATGATGATGATGATGATGAAAATAATAATAATAATAATAATAATAATAATAATAATAATAACAGTAATAAAATAATAACAAAATAAAGAACAAGCAAAGCAACAAACACCCCTTCCTCAGGCGAGAAGAAAGGTCAAGGCGATAACGATAATAATAATGATAAAAATAAGCCAAATTATTTCCCTCCAAAGACAATATCATTCCTGTAAAATCTATACTCCAAGCCCTGGCAAAGTTGAGTGAGGGGCTGGGTGAAGGAAGACGTCAATTAGCAAATGGATCCCGGAGTGGAGAGATGAGGTCGTTACTGAGTAGAGATCTAAATTAAAGTGCCGTATTCTCGTCCGTTATGAGGGCTCCCTAACACATATTCCTTAGCGATTTATTTTTGCAAACGACTGGGTGATGTACTTCTGTATGTTAGCTGGGCTGGGTGTGGCGATATTAGAAGGATTTATGTAACAAAAATGGACAATATAGTATTATAAATAAAATAAATCGCTTAGAAGACCACACACACACACACACACACACACACACACACACACACACACACACACACACACACACACACACACACACAAAGGCTTACTATCAGACATAAGCGCATTAAAAGAGTTCGCCTTACCTGAGAACAAAGGTGAGAATTAATGACGCAATGAAGGTGTGGAGAGGTGCTGACTAAGTGCTGATCTTCAAAGCACTGAATGTAATTGACCCCTACTCCAGGCTGACATAACGAGCAATTTTACCACAGAATTATCTTTAAAAATTGAGCAAACTTTAATGATCAATGGTTAAAGAACGGAGGCGATTTAAAAATGGAGGGATGAATTAAATACTGACTGTTCCTTTTAAAAACTCGAAGGGCAGGTAATGGAAAGGTGAATTACAGACAGGTAAATTAAACAGATCGGCTGAGGTTTTGCGTCAAGGTTAAGTTCATTATTAAAGTGAGTTGCTTTCATCCCCGTGTGGAGCGACAGGTGTAAGAGTCAGCTGTGGAATGACTGAGGTTTAGGTTAGCTGGGGTGTGGAATGACAGTTTAGATCAGGGTAAATGTGGAATGACATATGGAGAGAGTGGCATTAGGGAGAGGAGAGGAGGCGTGAGAAGTGTGGCAGCCTGTTGTCAGTGGGCGGTAACTCACGCTTACACACACACACACACACACACACACACGTCCATCTCTCCCCTACACAAAACACTCTCCCACACATACACAAATACCCTCTCCCCCCTTACACCCACAGGTAACAATGAAAATAATAATAATAATAATAATAATAATAATAATAATAATAATACCCGTCACAATAAGTCTAAAAGGCAAGAGAAAGCGGCAACAATAAAACACACTCGGGGGCCCGTCTGAGTTCCGGCGTATCCATAAAGATTAACTAACGACTCAGCAGAAAAAGTTGAGAAAATCTGGTTAGGCGGGAATTTCTGCAAGAGTGGAGGAGAGGGAGGAAGTTGGTCCGCTGAGAATAGCTGGTCTCTCTCTCTCTCTCTCGTACGGTCTCGACCCTCACTGTCTCTCTCCCTCTGGTTCTCTTTTTTTTTGTCTCGTCTCGTCTCGTCTCTCTCTCTCTCTCTCTCTCTCTCATCGACACTTCACCGCCCATGTCTTTCTGTCTGTCTGGCTCTCTAACCAGCGAACAGTTTATACCATACACAGGTAAATATTTTAATGCAATGCTGAAAGAACCATCAGCTGACACCCCGCAAAACATGACTTTAAAAAAAAAAAAAAAAAAAAAAAAAAAAAAAAAATCCACGTTCGATTCGATGATTTCGAGATGCCTGGACACACTGCGTTTAAAACTCCAGAGGTCATAGGCAGAGGGAAAGACAGACTGAGGATGATAGTTCAAGGATCGACCAGTTGCATTTATGAGAGACAGAGCACCAGAACTGCATTAGTGAACTGGACAGAAAATGGGTGAAACGGTGTAGCTAGAGGGGTGCTGTATGCCCGCCGTAATTAGGAAGCAATGCAGTCAGGGAGTTCAGATGAAAAGTGAACAGAACGGTAGCAAGAGAAGACCGACAGAGATGGAACACTGTAGCGAGAAGAGAGTAAAGGGAACGTAAAAGGGGGAGTAATAAGACGAAAAGCCTTTTACACCACCCAGATTAGGAAAACTTTATGTGGTAAGGTCTTCATCTCCCCCATACCTGTAATTAGCTCCCCTTTACTGCACTGATCTCTCCCTTACCTGTTATAACCTCCCCTTACCTGTACTCATCTCCCCCTTACCTGTACCCATCTCTCCCTTACCTGTACTCATCTCTCCCTTACCTGCACTCATCTCTCCCTTACCTGTACTCATCTCCCCCTTACCTGTACTCATCTCACCAATGCTCATCTCCCCTTACCTGTACTCATCTCCTCACCAGCTGCCACCTGTAAGAACCATCACCTTACCTGGAAAAAGAGAAAAACACAGAGTTAGAAACAGTTAAATACAATCAGTCTAGAGACAAACACTTTCAGGATGGCCTTTGAATGAGGTAAACACACACACACACACACACACACACACACACACACACACACACACACACACTGGAAAGAATACCAACTCGTCACTGTAAGACACTAGATTCACATTATTGGTAGGAATGCATCTCCTTGGTTACTAATCTCTCAGTGGCAGGTGTGGTGGGTGGGTCTTCCTTCTGCCTTCCTCCACACACCATCACCCACGAGTCAACACCGCTTCTCTCATTTCATCTACCTTGCATAACCACCTGTCTATCTACCTCTGTCTATCTATGAATACAATATCAATACATTAATACTCCCTACGTGTCAAGTGGGGTTGGTGGAGGATTAGTACCCCTCCCTGTAAAACAATTAACTATAAGCCCTTGGCCACCCCGTTTGGGATACATGGCGTCTGGCAATAACTGACTGACTGAATTCTATCTTGCAAAACAACTCACCTATCTATCTCATCAATCATAATACCCTCTAACAAACAGGCTCAGAAAAGAACAAAAGCAAGTGAACAAACAAAACATTCATGGCATCAATCAGTATAAAAGTACACACACACACACACACACACACACACACACACACACACACACACACACACACACACACACACACACACAGATCAATCCAGGCCATCAAACAAAATCCAATGCTTCCCCGGCCAACAGAGCAGCCTTTGACAAGGACAGGTGATGGACGGCCAAAAAACACAGGTGGAGAGGCTGAAAAGACAAGGTGAATACCAATCAAAGAGAGGCATGACGGATATCTGGCGGGGAGGAGGAGGAGCGGAAAGGAGAGGAGAGGAGAGGAGAAGGAGGAGGAGAGGGGTGAAAAGGGGTGGGAGAGTTAAGAGGGAAGGATGAGATGAGAGGAGGGGGTACATTTGATGGGAAGGGGGAGAGAGATGAAGCAAGGGAGAAGGGCAGGGGAAGAAGAAGGGCGATTTTGGAAGATGCCAGGAGGGGGGAGGGAAGGGAGAAAAACAGGAAGGGGGCGAAAAATGCAGTGACTGTGGGAGGAATAGGGGAGGAGGAGGGGAAGGAGCTGGGACGCAGGGACGAGAAGGGAGAGATCGGAGGAAGAAAGGGGAGAGTGTAGAGGGAAGGGGACTGGGAGAGGGAAAGGAGGGGAGAAGTACAGAAGGGAGGGAGGTTCCGGGAGGGGGGAGTAGAGGGGGGGAGAGGGGAGTCATTTATTGTGTAGGCGGGTTGGCGATGTTGGGAGCTGGGGACAAGACCACGGAGGCTGTGATACCGTGTTGGACAGCGGTGGGGGGCAAATGCTGACGGCGGGGGGCGAAGGGGGGGGCTGTCAGATGGAGAAGAAGGGTGGGAGGGAGGAGAGGGAGAGACTGGGAGGTAGAGAAGGAAAAGGCTGGGAGATAGAGATGGGTGGGAGGGAGATGAGGGGGCGGATCTGAAAGGTGGAAGGGGTAGCTTTCGTCCAATTAGCCCTCCAACCATCCCCTTTTTCCTCCTCCCTTCCCTCCTCATCGCCTATTCCCTCCTCCCTTCCATCCTTTCCTCAGTTTATCCCTCCAACCAACCTCTTTTCTTCCTTCCTCCTTGCTTTCCATTCTCTCCTTCTCCTTTCCCTCCTCATCACCCATTCTCTCCATCATCTCTCCTCCCATTTCATCATCCCTTCCACCTTCTCTCTTCCCTCTTCCTCATCTATTTTCTCCATCCTCCCTTCCATCACCTCCTCCTTCTTCCTCCGTTATCATCTATTCCTTCCATCCTCCCTTCCATCCTTTCCTGCCTCATTGCCTACACCTTCCCTCCTCCTCCCCTCATTACCTGTTCTCACCATCCTCTCTCTCCTCCTTCCATCCTTATCATTTATTCCCTCCAACCATCCTTCTCCCTCATCCTCCCAGCGTTTCATCCACCCAAACCACACCCTCAAACTCTCAATTTTCAACTTATGAATCCCTCCATCCTCCCTTCCATCCTTTCCTCCTCCGTTCTATCCTCATCGCATATATTCTCTATCCCTCCATCTTTCCCTCCATCCTCCCTGCTCCCTCTCAACTTTTCATCAACCCAAACCACACACACAAACTCTCAATTTCCAACAACTTCAGGGGAAAAAAACCCCACCTAATAATTCCCTAAACTCCCCTAATCCTCAAGCCAAAATAATCACCCCGCCCCGGCCATTTACACCCCAATTTTCTCCTTGCAACTCCGGCGTGTGGGGGAGAAAAACAGCGCTGGGGGGGAGGGGGAGGAAATTAGGGAGATACGGGAAATATTTTTGCGGGGAGAAATTAGCAGGTAATATGAGAAAAAAAAAAAAGTTGAAGAGAGGGAGAAATACTGAGAGGAAATATTAGGAAAACGCGAATTCTTCTGAGACTTTTGAACATTTTATATTCTACTGTTTTAGGACTGCTACTGCTACTACTACTACTACTGCTGCTACTACTACTACTGCTGCTGCTGCTGCTGCTGCTGCTACTACTACTACTACTACTACTACTGCTGCTGCTGCTGCTACTACTACTGTGCTTTATGTCGCAGTTCCGAGAATAGCTATTTAACTGAATCAACCCACGACCATCCCCAAATAGTAACTGTTGAGAAATGAGGTTAAGTTGATGATGATGATGATGATAATGATGATGATGATAAACCTGCACCTCCATCCCCTATCCCTCTTACACTCCCCTCTACACCTACACACACACACACACGTTCCCACTTTCTTCTGCCACTCTGACCTTAACCTCGCCTCCTTGTCTATTCCTGTCCTCAGCGTCTTCACCTTTTCTTAAGTCTGCTCCCTTGGTCTTGTCTCATAACACTTGCATTCCCTTCCTACGCTTACCTGTCTATTCTCAGCAACCACTTGAGTTCCTTTTTGGCCTCTTTATTCTTAGTGCTACCATTCTCTCCCTCTCTCTCTCTCTCTTTTTTCTACCCACGTCCAACACTTTACCTTATCTTCCCTCGTTCCTTTATTATTCTCTCTCTCTCTCGACGTCAAACCTTTATTATTTCTACTCACTCCCTCCTTCTATTTTCTTAGCTCCTTCAATTCCTCTTTTTACACCTACCCACATTCCCACTACTATATTCTCAGATTTCCATGGTTTCCTATTTAATTCTCGTCCACGTCTGTCGCTTTATTCTTAGCTTTCTCCCCTGTTCCTTTTTCAATCTTACCAGGATATTTGTAGAGCTGTCTCCTAGAAGTCTTTCTTGTTTAACACCATCCATCTCTCTCTCTCTCTCTCTCTCTCTCTCGCCTACAGGAATTCCACCATCCACTTTTTACTACACGATCTGGTTCATGTACCTCATTCCTGTCAGCATTTGCCCCACCACTCTACTTCCCTCACTTTACTGGTTCGCAATAAAAAACCCTTCCAGTCTAACCCGTTTCTCTCTCTCTCTCTCTCTTCCACAGGTCCAGTTCCAGTCATTAACTAAACCCCCTTTCAGGTCCTCTCCTTAACCCAGCGGTCCATTTAACAGAGTTCCCTTTAAGAAGCAACTTTATTTCCCTAGTTAATTCATTTTTAGCCCTCGCTCTCTTGTTCAGGTACGATTTCCTCTTCTAGTTCTCCTCCTCCTCCTCTCTTTTTCTTCTCCTCCTCCTCCTCCTTTTTTTTCTTCTTCTTTTCCTCTTCCTCCTCCTCCATCTTCTTCTTCTTCGTCGTCACTTTTTCTTCTTCTTCTCCTCCTTCTTCTTTCATTCTTAATTCTTTTTCTCTCCGTTATCATGACATTCTCCAGGACCCCTTTACATCTTTAACTTTCTCTTCTCCTTTATTTTTTCCAAACTTATCAATACCTTCTCCAGTATCTGTTTTCAGTTTTTAACTTCCTCTCTCAACTTCTATCACCTTTCCACTTCCTTCCTTCACTCCGTTAACCTACCACACCTCTCCACACACACACACACACACACACACACACACACACACACACACACACACACACACACACACACACTCTCTCTCTCTCTCTCTCTCTCTCCAGTCCTCCTTCTGCATCTCCCAGCCCTCGTTCTTAAAAACATTCCTCTCTCTCAGTCTCCTCGCGGCACACCACGTTTCTCCGTCAACCTCACCCTCTCCCTTGCTCAACACGACATTAGTAACGCTCCTCACCACGACCCCATGATAACAGGGCGGCGGGGGGCGGGGGTTCCAGACAAACCCTGTGTGGCGACGTGAGGGTTGGGGGATGGGAAAGAGGGATGAGACTGGATAATGGGAGAGAGAACTGGGGAAAGAGGGACAGATGGATGAGTGACTGGGGGATGGGAAAGAGGGATAGGAGACTAGATAAAGAGAAAGAGGAATAGGGAGAGATGGACAGAATGATGAGTGAATGGGGGGATGGGAAAGAGGGATAAGAGACTAGATAAAGAGGGGGAGGACTAGAGAAACGGACAGAAAGATGAGGGACTGGGGAAAGAGGGAGGGATGAAGGTGGGGAAGGGGTCGTGGGAATAACAGAATGGGTACGATGTAGCTCTGAATCGAAGCTGATATGGGTGGAAAAGATTGCCGTGGATGCAGAGGAACAAATGATAAAATTCTGGGTGGAAAGAAAGGCAAAAGGAGGGATGATGCTGTCTTTGTGCACACACTAACTCTCTCTGTATGTGGTTAAAGCCCAACACCTGTCATTCCACGAGAGCCTTCTAATTGGTGCTGATGGTGTAGAAGGTTTAGCTGGTGTAGAAGGTATGAAAGGTGTAGGTGTAGATGGCATAAAAGATGTAGGTGTAGTTGGTATACAGGTTTTGGTGGTACTGATGGTGTAAAGGGCTTCGGTGGTGTAGAACTGATCGGATCTTGAATTTGGCTCTCTGCTTTCAGGTTTTTATCGGAGGGAACAATTTGCGCGCTCCTGGCCTTTACTTCCCTCTTCCTTGCATTAAAAAAAAAAAAGTATAAAAGCTTCGGAGGTGTAGATGGTATAAATGGTTTAGGTGGTGTAGATGGTGTGATAGCTTAGGTGGTGTTGATGGTATAAAAGGGGTAGGTGTGGTTGGTGTAAACGGCTTAGGTGGTACAGATGGTGTAAGAGGTTTAGGTGGTGTAGAAGGGATAAAAGCTTAGATGGTGTAAAGGGTATGAACAAAGAGGAAGGAGGTAAAACACTCTCGTCATTCATCAAGGTATACCAACACTACACCTGTTCACACCTGACCCCAACACCTGCCACTCCACACCTGGCCTTTGTTGGTGCTCCCCGTCACTCCCCTCACTCCCTCTCCATCCATCCACAACTCCCCCCTCCCCCCCAACTTCCCTCACTGTCACTGTCCCGTCCAAACACTGCCTCTCAACAGGTTTTTCTTGGTTTTACATTATCTTTATTCTTAATTCATTCCAGGACCGGGAATAGATTTGGCCTCCCTCTCTCTCTCTCTCTCTCTCTCTCTCTCTCTCTCTCTCCTTTCTTTTTCCACCTTTACCTCCTGGCATCCCTTTCTGCCCTCTGCTAATACAAATTCTCTCTCTCTCTCTCTCTCTCTCTCTCTCTCTCTCTCCCTCTCTCAGCTATAAACCCTAGTCTCGCTAAAACTGTGTGTGTGTGTGTGTGTGTGTGTGTGTGTGTGTGTGTGTGTGTGTGTGTGTGTGTGTGTGTGTGTGTGTGTGTGTGTGTGTGTGTGTGTGTGTGTGTGTGTCCGCCAAGCCGCACACAGGTAACAGGTGCCAGGTGAGGCGGGGGTAGGGGGAGGGGCACACCTGTGGCACTCCTACCTGACCTACCCTCATATGCTAACACTCAAAATGCCTAGAGTGCCAAGTGTGTGTGTGTGTGTGTGTGTGTGTGTGTGTGTGTGTGTGTGTGTGTGTGTGTGTGTGTGTGTGTGTGTGTGTGTGTGTGTGTGTGTGTGTGTGTGTGTGTAAGACAGAGAGAGAGAGAGAGAGAGAGAGAGAGAGAGAGAGAGAGAGAGAGGCAAGAAGCAAACTTAACCATGTATTTGATAAAAAGAGTTAACAGAAACATACCGTATCAGTGTTAACGAAATGCCAATGAGAATTATTAGAAGTAACGCTAGAAGAGGTAAAGATGTAGTGTGGGAAATGATTTAGTGAACGTATAGGTAGAGAAATGAAAAGGTGGAGCACGTGTGAGAAAGAGATGACACAGAAATGAAATGGTGGATTAGGAGTGAAATAGAAATGAAACGAAAATGAAAAGGTGGAGTAAGGTTGAGAAATTAGATTATGATGATGTAAATGTCCTGGTTTCTGTGATACGTGTTGCATTGTTGTGTGGCACAGGAATAATTTATATCACAAGCAAAGAGGGAAATTGCTTACAGAATGATATATGTGGTTAAATGATGACAGGTAGAAATGATGATATGAGGTGAGGTTTGGATTGGTGTGTGATATATAATGTCTGGTGGAAATGATGAAGGAAAGGAAGAGGAGAAAGAGGGGAATGGAAGAAGAGGAACGAGGACAGGACCCACCAGCAAGCGAGGAGGAGGAGAAAGGGGAGAAGAAGAAGAAAAAGAATAATAATAAGAAAAAAAGGAGCTAAGGAATGGGATAGTATATATGTGATATATATACGACGAAATAATTATTGGTAAAAGGATGATATGTGAGGGTATACAACCTTAATAACTGATATATATACTGAAGATAAATTAGTGACTAGTAAAGAAAGAATAGGGAGTATGCTAATATCCGTTTTCTCGTCTTGATGAGGCTCCCTAACACCTCTTCCTTTGCGATTTATTTTTGGATATTGCTATCTGATATACTTTTTAAAGATATTTATGCAGAGTATGGCGATATTAGAGGGATTTATAAACACACAAGAGGAAAGTGTAATAAGCAGAATAAATCGCTTAGAAAGAGATGTTAGGGAGCTTTCTTACCTGATAAAAATAAGGGCCTAGAAGTGTACGATGCCTAACTTCATTAACTTCCGGGTACACATCACCCCATGAGACAGGTAGGAAGCAACACCTGTGAGCCAACACCTGCCTACCTACCTACCTTGACAACCCACCTGCCTCCATTTCTGTTTGTTTGCCACCAGCCTGCCTGTCCGTCTGTCTCCATGCCTGCCTGCCTTCCTGCCTACCCGGAAATTCTAACCTCTTGACTTTTACCATGAAATTTCTCCTCAGCGAATTTCTGTTTTGGATCCGACATAAACAAACAATACACTCGTACATGCTGACGAAGAGGTGGGGAATGATGTAACTCTCTCTCTCTCTCTCTTATGGTGAGAAAAATGATACTTGCTGAATGCCGAAAATGCAAGTGGTGAAGGGATGTCGATTGAAAAAATAATATTACTAATTGATACGAAAAATTATACTTGCAAATTTTCGGTGGAAAAATGCAATAAATAAATAAATAAATAAAATAACAATATAATATGTAAGAAAATATTATTCTTGGTGAACGTTGTGAGTGACTGAGGGAGGTTTGGTGTGCTGGGTGGAGCAGTAAAATATTTTGGGATGATTGAGTAGTCGGATAGAATAGCACACATTGGTAAGACACAGATAAGAGGTTGAACTCAGGTGCTGTGGTGATTGTGCCATGATTGAGACTGACGGATATGAAGGCAATGGGATAAGAGACTGATAAGCGGGGGGTGGTTTGGTGAATTAGGTGTGTGTGTGTGTGTGTGTGTGTGTGTGTGTGTGTGTGTGTGTGTGTGTGTGTGTGTGTGTGTGTGTGTGTGTGTGTGTGTGTGTGTGTGTGTGTGTGAGAGAGAGAGAGAGAGAGCAAACTGATAATACACAGATGAGAGGAGGGAGACCGAGCTCGAATTCTCGTCAGATAAGGAAGCTCCCTAACACCTTTTCCTAAGCGATTTATTTTGCCTATTACGCCTTACTTTTCTGTGTTATATAAAGCCATCAAACATCGCCATACTCTGCATAACTAACGTACAAATGGACACTAACCATCCATATCCAAAAAATAAATCGCTAAGGAAGAGGTGTTAGGGAGCTTGCATACCGGACAATATGGGACCTGGCGAACTAGGTGGGTGGTGAAGGGCAGTGAGCTGATCCAAAAACTGATGAAAAGCAAAATGATAGTGTGTGGGGAGAAAAAAAAGGATGGAAGAGATATAATATTGCAAAAAAAAAAAACGCGTCTGCAATAAATACGGGTATATAAACAAACGCACTGTTATGACGAGGTGTACGTCTAGAGAAAATAAAACCACGAATAAAACACTGAAAACACGCATATGACGAGGCATATTTAAACTCAAAAAAGCGATAATACTGTAAATAAAAAAAAATAAAGATGTGGATAAGATAATAAAACTGTAAAAGAACGAGACGACAATAAAAAGAAATAGATAAACACATGACAAGGTTAAATAAATTTCGCGAGAAGGTTGTATATAAGAAGAAAATAAAGCAAGCAGGCAGATAAGATTTTGATAACGCTCAGGAGTAATAACACTGCATATAAGACTAAACAAAATAAAAGTAGAGGAGGGTCAAGAGCAAATTTCGAGAGGGAAAAGATAGTAAATAAGACATAAATCAGGAAATACGCCGACAGAAGTGGAGATCTGAGGGGACAACTTCAAAGTCCAGCCCTGAGGAAAGTGAGAACTGCATGAAGTGAAGGATTTGAGTGAGGGGAGATTACGAGGGGAGGGAGGTGGAAAGGGGAGAGAGGGGGATGGGGAGGGGAGAGATTACGGAAGGAGGGAGATGGTGACGGTGGAGAGGGAAGGAAAAGTAAAGAAAGGGAAGGGAAGGAGGAAAGGAAGGGGAAGGGTAGGAGGAAAGGAAGGGGAAGGGAAAAAGGAAGGAACGGATGAGGAGAAATTGGGAATGGGAAGAAACAACTGAGGGGAGGTTACGACGGGAAGGTGAGGAAGATGGTGAAGAGAAGGGAGGGAAGGGGAGGGATTTAGGAAGAGAAAAGGGGGAAAGGAAAGTAGGAAGGAAAGAAAGAAGAGGGCACAAAACACACTTAAAGACATGGGAAGGGAAGAAAGTTAGGGGAAATAACGGAGGAAAAGAAGAGGACGGCGGGATGAGAATGGAAGGGAAGAGAGGTGACGGAAAGGAATAGGAGAAAGAGGGGAATGAAAGAAGAGGGAAGAGGACGGGACCCACCAGCTAGCGAGGAGGAAGAGGAGAAGAAGAAAATAATAACAGGAAAAACAGGAGATGGAGTGCGAGTATGGGTCCACCACAGGGGGGGCAAAACCATCTCGCCAAGGGTCTCTATTTAAGGCCCCTGCTTGATGCCTCTCTCACTTTGTTTATAATCCTGCCTCTCATAACCCCTCCCCTCCCCCACCCCTGTATCCCCCTTCCCCCTCTCCCCCAACCCTGCATTCCCCTCCCCCCTACCAGCTGTTGACCCGTGACACCCTCCCCCTTACTCCCCTTTCTCCTAGTCCTTCCCCATCCTCCTCCTTTCCTACCCATCTCCCTTATTCTCCTCCCCTCCTGATCTCCCCTTCCCTTCCCCCTCTCCTATCCACCTCCCCTCAGCCCCCTTCCCTTCCCCCTCTCCTATCCACCTCCCCTCAGCCCCCTTCCTTCCTCTCTCCCTCTCCTATCCACTCTCACTGATCCTTCTTTCCCTCTCCCCTGTCGACCCCTCCCCCCATCTCCTTTTGCTCTTTCCCATCCACCTCCCCCACTCCCCAAAACCTCTCCCCATCTCCAACCCACCTCTCATGATCCTCTCCACTCTATTTGCTGTCATTTTTCATATTAAGTTGGATTTAGGAAGAAGAAAAGAGGTTAGAGACGAAAGGTATACGAAGTGAAAAGAAAAATCACCCCTTCCTCAAACTGACCCTCCCCCTCCACGTTTTCCCCTCCATCCTCCTCCCCCTCCCTCGCCTGTCATAGCTACTGGGGGGAAGGAGTGTCGGGGAGGGGAAGGGGGGGTGGAGAGATAACTGAAGAAGCGGGGTTTGTGAGAGGGGGAGTGAAGTGTGCAAGAGATAATGATGAGGAAAAGATAAGTGGGGTGGGGGAAAAAAAATAGGAGACAAGAAAAACAAAGGCCTGATAAAGACAAGGTGAAGACAGGAAGAGATACGAAAGAGAGAGATAGGAGTGAAAATACGCGGAAGAAAGAGAGAGATAAAAGAGAGAGTGAGGAGGGAAGTGAAAGAGGGAAGGAGTGATGATAAAAAGGAAGAGGACGGGGTCGAGAAGGACAGGAGGAAGAAAGACGAGACTGTGCGATAAGATGAAAGGAAGAGGGGGAGGAGGAGGAGGGACTAAGAGAGATTACTAAAGTGAAATTATGTGCCTCTTGAGTAGGAGAAAGAGAGAGAGAGAGAGAGAGCTAAGTGGAAATGGATGTAAGAGAAAAGAGGAAGAAATTCAAGAGGTCGATAAACTGAAAGAAAAAGTTAAGATTTAAGTTCAAGAGACGCACCGAGTTAAGAAGAGAGGGAGTTGAGGAGAGAGGGAGGGAGGGAGGGAGGGAGGGAGGGAGGGAGGGAGGGAGGGAGGGAGGGAGGGAGGGAGGGAGAGAGAGAGAGAGAGAGAGAGAGAGAGAGAGAGAGAGAGAGAGAGAGAGAGGAGAGGGGAGAGTAGGAACGCAGCAGGGGAGAGGGGAGTGGAGTGGGAAGAGGAGAAAGAGGAGGGGAGGGGGAATAGGAGTGGGGAAAGACGAGAGGGAAAGGGAAAGCAGTGAGGTATCATGGGAGAGGAGTAGGGAGGGGAGGGGAGGGCAGGGAGGCTAGAGGGGAGACGGGGAGAGGAGAGGAGAGCAGAGAGGTAACAGGGGAGAAAGGGGAGAGGAGGGGACGGGAGAGGCACCGGGGGAGATTACGAGGTATTAATGTTGGAGGAAAGAGGATAAAAAATGGGTTATTAGTGAAGATATTAGATAGTGAGTATGGACGACGAGGATAACTTCACCCACACGGTTTTACGCGACCGGGGGAGGGGGGAAAATAAGATGAAAAAAGCGAGAAAATAGGGGAAAATAGCAAGAAAATAGGGGGGCGGGAAATAGCTAGAAGAGGGAAAATGCCAAGAACAGAGGGGAAAATAGCAAGAAAATAGGGGAATATAGGAAAAATATAGGGGAAAATAGCAAGAAAAGAGGAAAAAGGGCAAGAAGATATGGGGAAAATAACAAGAAAATAGGGGAAAATAACAAGAAAATAGGGGAAAGGGCAAGAAAAAAAAAGGGGGAATTTAGCAAGAACAGAGGAAGAGCAAAAAATTGGGGAAAATAGCAAGAAAATACAGGAAAATACGAATAAATGACGAAAATAGCATGAAAATACAAGAACACAGCAAGGTAACAGGGGAAAACAGCTAAAGAAAGAAGGCGAGAATGGCCAGAAATTACTAACAGACTTTTCAAAGCGATTCAATAATGAAAGATGGCGCCGGTAAGAAAATGGTGAGGCGTATTTTGAAAGAGGGGACGCAAAGAAATAAAAACTAGCTACAAAACAATAAAGCAGTTTCTTAACGTGAAATAAGGATTAAAGAGGAAAACTAAAAAATAATAAGGCGCTAACTAAAAAATAATAAGGCACTTCTTTAAAGGAAATAAAAGAAAAAGAGAAACCAAGATAATAAAGACGCTCATTTTCAGTATAGAGGTGAGTAAGAATAGAGTACATCATCATCAATAAATCAATAAAGTACTTTTAATTAAATGTCAAAATAAGACAAAAAGTAACACGATAATAATTACCAAATGCTGCATACTTTTTTCCTACGTCTTCCACATTCTTCTTTTCAATTCTTCTACGTCTTGCACAAGTTTCATTTTCTTCACCCTGTTCTTAACTCTCATCCACTCAAGACTCACACAGTGTTCTTGTCCTCCTCTAATTTTCCTTCCTGCCTCTCCACTCTCTTAATCTTATAATATTCTTGTCTTTCCCCCTCTCCTCCTCCTCCTCCTCCTCCTTTCAACGTCTTGACTCATACATACTCCTTGTCAGGCTCTCACAGTCGTCTTCTCTTCCTCTCTTTCTTCCATCCTCCCCACTCCAATACACCGTTTTATTTGGTGTCTCGACTTACTGTTTCGACTTCCTTCTCCTTCCAATCTCTCTCTCTCTCTCACCTCTCAACTTTTTCTAACATATTACTCTCCTTCTATTAACCACATCTCATACACACCGTCTTAGTGCCCCTCTCTCTCTCTCTCTCTTAAACACAAACACACCAACAACAATATAACCAACCCAATATATTACAACCACAAGCAAGCCAAAACTCAACCAAAACTGTCCACCAACTTTAAGCGTGGTATTTTGGAAGCGATACTTGCCCAGCATCTCCCAAGAAGTGTGAAAATGTGCAGCAAGTTTCCCTACACATGATATTCAGATGCACAGACCAGAATGCAAGGGAGCCAACTTCTAGGGAGAGGAGAGGAAGGTGGGAGGGAGAGGAGAGGAAGGTGGGAGGGAGAGAGAGAGGAGATGACTGGATAGGGACGGAGACACAGAAAAGAGAGAAGTGAGGAGAGTGAGATGAGACGGGAGGGAGACAGAGAGGAAAGGAGAGGTGAGGAGAGAGTGAGAAAGGAGACGAGGCAGACAGGAAGAGAAGATCGTTAGGTGAGGAAGAAACGATAGGAAGAGTGGAGAGGAGAGGAGGGGAGGGTGACGGGGGATGACAGGAGTGGAGAAGGGGAGGGGAGGGGGGTGACGGGGAGGGGGCTAGGAGGATGGGGAGGGGTGGCGGTGGGGGGGAAGAGCAACACACAATACACCGCCAGAAAGAATAACAAATGTAAACTCCACAGCAGCACTCCCCCCGTCCCCACCCGGCCCCACCTTTGTCCCGGGATGCATATAAAAAGAGACAAACTTTTCCCGGGCTCCGACACACAGCCTGAAAAAGACCTCACAATGCAGGGCTTCAAACGTGGGTCCATCACGATAAAAGCCAGGGAACTTAATACGTACGCCGGAAAGTTCAATTATTTTATTTTTCACGTTTTCCCCCCTTTTCTTCCGTCCTTCCTGCCCGTATTTGTCTGTGTCTGTCTGTCTCTGTCTCCCTCTCTCGCTCACTTTTTTTCCCCTGCCGCTGCTACTCGTGTCGTTTTCAATTCCTCATCATTGGAGCAACAGCAAAACAAACAAACAATACGCGATGATTTATGAGACAATTTCTTTCCTCACTTCTTTCTCCTTTTCTGTTTTCTTTACCACACGATACTCCGCTTGCTTCTTTTATTTCTTGCAACAGTGATCCATTATATGTTGCTGAAAAATATACATACATACCAGAACATACAGCCATACATATACACATACATACATACTTAGGCACAGTTATATATATAGTGAACACAGATACATCCACATACATATACACACGTAATATCTATACATCCATCCATCCACACACATACATATATACATTTACAAACACACACAATACCTATACATACATCCATACACACGCATACATACATATACATACACCTAATACCTATCCACACATCCATACACACACACACACACACACACAATACCTACTGTATACACACATCCATACACACGCATACAAACATAAACAAACGTGCACACATACATACACACAATCTTGATATATCTCCATCTCGTAAATATTTCGTTAACATGATCATATTTTATTTCCTTCTGCTGACATGAATTATAAACCAAACAGACATGATACACAACAAAATCCCTCCTTCATATACAATTCTTATTATGTAAACACAGAGAATTTTGTTACATATTGATACAGTCTTGAAATCTTGGTAGAGAAATAATAAACAAACGCAAAGATATATTGACCGATTTCATTTCTCTCTCTCTCTCTCTTTGTTTAGAAAAAATAAACAAACGCGATGGCTTACGGAAGTTTCATTTATTCTCTTTCTCTCTCTTTCTCTCTATTTGTTGAGAAAAAATAAATGCGACGACTTACTGGTTTCATTTATTATTCCTCTCTCTCTCTCTCTCTCTCTCTCTCTCTTATTCTCCCTGCCGTCATGAAATTCTGTCACTGAAGCATTACAAACATGACACTTCATAAACCAGATTCTTTCCCCTCTCTCTCTCTCTCGATTCCCGGCACAGTCACGATTTTCCTGTCACAGAGAAATAGACAAACATGACAATATACCGAACAAAATCGCGTTATTAATCGAGTGCTGAAGTCGTGAATCCCTGGTCCAAAAAAAAAAAAAAAAAAAAAAAAAAAAAAAAAAGGAGAGAGAGAGAGAGAGAGAGAGAGAGAGAGAGAGAGAGAGAATCTGTGAAACATTTCCCCCCCCCCTAAGGTCATGAGTTCTTTGTCCATGAAAAATACGCGAAGTAATTTATGGAGCAAGTCTGTGTGTGTGTGTGTGTGTGTGTGTGTGTGTGTGTGTGTGTGTGTGTGTGTGTGTGTGTGTGTGTGTGTGTGTGTTTTAATATTACAAGCACTTCTCTGACACAAGTAAAATTCTTATTAACAAACTACACTCCCTCTCACTCTCTCTTCATAAACCCCCCGTCACTCAGGTGCAAGCAGACAGGTGACATGGCAAACAGGTAATAAAAAGCTTAGAGTGGAGGTGAACATGAGGGAGGAAGACGTGTAGTGGTGATGAGTTATTATCCAGTCTCAGTGTTGGAAATGAGTGGTGATGAATTATAAAGGATGGCTGATGGTGTTGGAAGAGGTGGTTGGTAATGTTGGAAGCAGTGATGAGGTACAAAAGGAGAAGTTGTAATGTTGGAAAGTCTATCTGCCTGTCACCCTATCTATCGGGCTATCATTCCTCTCTCTCTCTCTCTCTCCTGCAGTTGTGAGCAAGGGAAGAAGGGGGAGTGAGGCAGAGTACAAAAATAATCAAATCTCTAACCTTGCCATGAACACCTGAACATCGTGAGAGAGAGAGAGAGAGAGAGAGAGAGAGAGAGAGAACGCCGCACCATACTGAAAATCTTAAGGGCAGAAATAGGGAGCAGACTGAAGAAGTAAGAGAGGCTAAAAGATTGAGAGTCAAGAGTGTAAGGGGAAGACAAGCAACAGATTAAAGATGTAAGAGGGGTAGAAAGAATAAGAGGAAAAAGAGGCAGTAAGAGGAATTAACAGCAGGAGTGTTAAGAGGTAAAGAAGCAATATATTAAAGATGTAAGAGAGGATGAAAGAGGAGTGTCACCCTCTTAAGAATGACGAAGGAGGGTAATGAGGTAGTGAGTCTTTCTGGCAGTAAATTTCTCTCTCTCAGCCCTGTGTAAAAGATGTTTACACAGGGTTAATATCTGTAGAAGTGTTGATGTAGTGTGTGTGTGTGTGTGTGTGTGTGTGTGTGTGTGTGTGTGTGTGTGTGTGTGTGTGTGTGTGTGTGTGTGTGTGTGTGTGTGTGTGTGTGTGTGTGTGTGTGTGTGTGCGCGCGCGCGCTTGCCTGTGTGCGTGCGTGAACCTCCCCATCCTCCGCTTCTTTTACCTCAATTAATCACACACTTCTTTACACCTTTTTCTAATTAACTCAGGTTGTGCTAATTTTCCGGCCTTCAGAGCTGTTAAGGCGAGATTAATGACTCCAAATATAATTATCTCATCTTCATTTTCCCTTCATTTTCTCCTCCTCTTTCTAGCCTCTTTCCTGTCAGATATTTTCTTCTTCTACTTACTCTTTACATTTTTCTCTTCTTCCTTATTTCTTTTCAACCTGATTTTCTTTTCGTCTTTACTTCTGATTACTTTTAATTTTTGTTTTATTTTCTTCTCTTTTTAATTTCTTGTCTTTTGTTCTCTTTTCTTTGCCATTTTTCAGCTTCTTTTCTTCCTGGCAATTCCACCATCTCTTTTACTTTCTTTTTCTTTATAGGAATTTGTCTATCTCTTCTGTCACCTTGTCTTGTTTTTTTACATATTCTTCCTTCTCTCTACCACTCTTTATTTTTCCTCCTTTGACTCTCTTCTTCCCCCTTCTTCCTCTTTCATTTACATTCTCCTTTATCTTTGTTCCTACTTTCCTCCATCCTCTCCTCCTCCTCTTCCTGCTCCCTCTTTCTCTCCACCATTCTTAGTTCCTAATTTTCTCCATGTTCTCCCCCTCATCTTTCTGCTCCTTTCTCTCCACCAACTCTACCTCCTACTGCACATTCCTCCTTGTTTCCCTTGCACTGTATTTCTCTCTTCCTCAGTTCTATTTTAGTTCCTCAATTACCCTCATTTTCCACTCATTTAGTTTTCTGTGTCCGCCGCCTGTTCTTACTTTTGTTTCCTCTTTCTCTAACTGTACTACTTTCTTCTTGTTCCAATATTTATGTACCTTGTTAAATGAATTATCACAAGTACACCACTCCCTCTCTCCCTCTCTCTGGAATGCGGGCCTCAGCTCTTCTGGCAACATTTTATAGGCCAGGTTTATCTCGGGAATGCTTGTTGACTCTGCAAATAGATCTTCAACATTTGCAACATGAGAATCACCAGAGAAAGAATACCCACTTGCTACACAAGATTCACCGCTATTAGAATCATCAGAGGTTGCAGAAAATTCACCGGCAGAAGAATCACTGTTACGGAAAATTCACCAGCAGAAGAATCACTTACGGAAAATTCACTAGCAGAAGAATCACTTGTTAAGGAGAATTCACCAGCAGAATCACCATTTGTTACAGAAAATTCACCATGAGAATCACCACTTGTTATAGATAATTCACCAAGAGAATCACCGCTTGTTACAGAAAATTCACCAAAGAATCACCAAGTAACAGAAAATTCACCAGGAGAAGAACCAGTTACAGGAAATTCACCAAGAGAAGAATCACCACTTTTTACAGAAAATTCACTTCATCAATAAAAAAAAACTCACAACTTTTTAAACCAATATTCAACAAGAAAAACAAATCCTCCACCTACCACTGTGTGTCTCATCTTATCACACACACACACACACGGGCGAGAAAAACACAACAGCAATTAAGTGTACCATTTGTGTGATTCCACATGCCTTGCTTCAGTGTTTTGTCTGGCGTGGAAACAGGTGTAAACTATAAAGAACTCAGAGGGCGCATACCTCCGCCAATGCCATTTAAAAGGATCCGGGTCGTGGAGATATTGTGTGGAATACATAGGCTCCGGATCCACCCCCAAATTTAATCAATTGCTCCTTGACCCATGGCCCATTCTTCCACAAAATTTTCTTGAAATTCACTGAGAACTTTTGGAGATATCGTGTGAACAAACAAACAAACATAGGGGAATACATACCGTCTAATTTCGTTGGCGGATTAAAAAAAAAAAAAAAAGGGGGGGGGATGGGAAGAGGAGAGACGAGAAGAGAAATGAGACAAGAGATGAGAAATAAGGAGAGAGAAGACAAAAGAACACAGGAAAAGACGCGGAAAAAGGGCAAGGTCTTGGTGTGGGAAAAGATTAAAAAAAAAAAAAAAAATGACAGGGAAAGAAAACAGAAAAAAGGAGGTGGAGAAGGAACAGGTGTGTGAGGCCATTTTTTTCTCTACAGGTGAAAAAATTAAAAAAAAAAAAAAGTGGAAAAGGGAAAGGAGTGTGAGGGAGTTTGTTTATACGAAAAAAAAAAAAGTGAAAAGGGGAAAAATGATAAACTAGCGAAAAAAGGAAGAGGTATATAAGGCGTTTGTCTACTGGCAATAGAGAGGAAAAAAGAAACAGGCCAAAGGTGAGAAAAAAGAGAATACAAGACAAGGTATAAGAGGGAATATGTCTACAAGTGAAAAATGACAACAAAAGACAGGGAATACGGTATGTGGGAAATGGTAAAGGTTGGTGTGAGGGCATTTGTCTATAAGTACCATATAAAAAGAGAAGAAAGAAAAAAGAGAAAAAGGAGAGAAAGAAAGGAGCAAAATTGTCGAAAAAGGCAAAGGTGTGCAAGGGAATCTGTCTACAGGTAAAGAAAAAAGAATAACTGAAAGAAAGACATGAAAAAATGTCGAAAAAAGCAAAGGTGTGTGTGAAGGTGTTTGTCTACAGGTAAAGAAAAAGAACTACGGGAAAAAAGGCAAAAAATTTTTAAATAAGATGAAAAAGGCAGAAATGTGTGCGTTGGTGTTGGTGGTGTCTGTGTACAAGGTGTTCCGGTAGTGTATTTATGGCGAGTGACCTGCTCCCCCCCTCTGCTCCTCCTACCCCCTCCCCTGCCCCCTGACACTTTAGGCTGGTCTGATGCTACCGTGGCTTGTGTTACACCAGCCACATCATCTTGTTTCATTTCTCTCTCTCTCTGTCTCTCACACACACACACACTTCACCTCATTCCCTTCTCCCTTCCACATCCTCATACCTACATCACACTTCACCTCCTTCCTCCCTCACCCTCCTACCTCTGCACACCGTTCCTCACCACATTTCACACTACTTGCCTGCCTTCCCGCCTCATTCACACCACAATGACACCCTATCTCGCCTCGCCTCACCTCACATCCTGCCACACCCTTCACCTTCCCCCGTCATGTATTCTCTCTCGTTCTACCTCTTCTTGGCACTGCATTCTTAACTACAGCTTCTCTTTCTTCTTCATTATCTTCTGACTGTTTACTTTCTTAATTTTCCATTCCTTCTGTTATTATTTTCTACTGTTTCTCTACTATCAATTCTTCCTCCATAATTCTCTTTTTTTTCCGACTGGTCTCCTTTCCATTTCTTATGTCTTTCTACAATCTTTTTTTTTTCTTTCGCTTATCTTACTTTCTCCTTCCCAATCTACTTCCTATTTCCTCTGGTCTTCACTGTATTTATTTCCCCTCATTCAGTTTCCTCATTCACTACTTATCATTCCTTTCTTCATTCTTCTCTTTCTCTCTCTCTCTCTCTCTCCACTCCTGTACCATCCTCAATCTCCTCCTCTCACTTGCTTCCTCTCATTATGCACCCGGAATTCTCTCCCTTGCTGCCACATCCCATCACAGCTCCGACATCCAAAGCACGCCGCCTCCTGTGAGTGGCTCTGGGATCACCGTGGTAATCAATCGGCCTATTATACCTTCACCTGTTGAGTCCAGGGTTGTTTGGAATCGTATAAATAAAGGTTCTTAATTAATTGACACGATACACCTTTCTCATTAACAGGTAACTAGTCTCTCTCTCTCTCTCTCTCTCTCTCTCTCTCTCTCTCTCTTTCTCATAAAACCATGTTGTTTATTGCAGCTACTTAATACTTGGCAACATCCAACTCTCTCTCTCTCTCAACTAAACATAAACCACTCCCAATAAACAACCCTCACCACGAAAAAACCATCCCACGTTAAATACTCTCACAAGACCTTAAACTAACAGAAAAAAATATATGCTGCGTATTCCCCAAACCAGCAACTTAATCTCGGGGCCATCGAGGGCGTTTAACCCTCCCGTAAAAAAGAAAATAGAAAAAGAAAACGCGCCATAAAACCAGCTTCTTCAGTCACCCCCTTAAAGATGGACGACAAGCCTGATGTTTACGAGAGATCAGATGTTTTTACCAAGGCCACGTGCGCCGTTCGCTTCTATTTACACCCACGGCTATTTACACTCATGGCTATTTACACCCACGACTGTCTACACCCATGAGTATTTACACCCACGGCTATTTACACATTCACACCCATACAGAACACATTAATACTGTTTATCATCATCATCATCATTCAGACCTCCTTCCCAACCTTCGAATAGCAACACACTCTGCATCAGTAACAACCACGAGAACAGGAAGGTGTGACAGGCAAAACAAATCGCTTAGGAATGGGTGATAGGAAAGCTCTTAAACGAACGAGAGTCACATTAAATCACGATAAGATGACACGTGGAAAATATGCTCCGTAGATTTATGGCCAAGGCGTCTGGGGTACCGACATACCGACCACGCCACGCCAGTTCGTGTTTATATTAGCACTTACGGCACACGCAGGGAGACGTCGTAAGTGATTCTATAACAGACAGCTTTCGTAAGTTTAATGAAGGGTAGAAATAAATATAATGAAAGGAAGGAAGGATGGAAGGAAAGAGGGAAGGAAGGGCTCCAATCAATGTAATGGGTAAATCAATCAATAACTCGGTACTGTATGGGCTAAATCAATATATCAATCCATCAATCAAGGCGGACACTAATAAGACCTCTCTCTCTCTCTCCCATGCTCATCACAACTCCTCACATAACTCTCACTCTTTGCTATCAGGCGTCAAGACGATGGCCGATTTTCCAATTTGTTTACAAACACTCTCAGCAGGCCACAACAACAATAAACACACACACACACACACACACACACACACACACACACACACACATTCTTGTCCTTCGTTAACTGTTTTGTATGTAATCCTGTTTCTCTGCCACACACACACACACACACACACACACACACACTTGTCCTTCGTTAACAAGCCTGTATGTACTCGTGTTTCGCTGCCACACCCACACCATATCACTCATAATAATTAGCTGATGATGATGCAGGAGATCTGAGATAAGTGTGGTGTTGTGGTGGTGGGCTGTGGTGAGGGACATTTGTCAGTGTGATGTGGTAAGTAATGTGATGAAATGCGAGGTCTGAGAGGCGTGTGGTGTGTTGTGGTGTGGGGCATGTCATGATGGTGGTGGTGGTGGTAGTGGTGTACGAGATTTGAGAGGCTTGCGGTGTGATGGTGATGTGTTGTGGTGTGGGTGGTATGTCAGTGTGTGGTAGGTGGTGGTGTTGAGGTGTGATGGTGGTGTGTTGTGGTGTGGGTGGTATGTCAGTGTGATGTAGGTGTGGTGGAGGTAGTGTCACCTTGTTTCCTGTCAGTGTAAAGCTGTCACACACACAGACACACACACACACACACACACACACACACAATCTCATGAGGGTCGAAAATGATTAAAATGACGACACACCAGTCAAAGCAAAAATAGCAAGGCAAATAATGACTGTGGGGATAATATCAATAAAGAAAAATGCCAAACAAAAAAACATCATCAAAACGACTGTCAACAAGAAAACAAACACGCCGCACCTCGTCATCCACAAACAGACGCGGACAAACAAACACTCAGCCTCTCACCCACAAACAAACACACAAACAAACCAAGTGCAACATCCCACACCACCATCGCTGCTCTTCCACTTTCGGAGTACGAGAGAGAGAGAGAGGGGGGGGGGAGCTTGAAATATGAGGCAGGCAGGATGTAAATTTGGGCAAGGAATGAGGCAAAATGGTAGCGTCAGGCAGGAGAGGGGAAAGGCATTGTTAGTGGGTGAGTGGAATAG
Organism: Coenobita brevimanus; assembly: GCF_032717465.1. Lineage (NCBI taxonomy): Eukaryota > Metazoa > Arthropoda > Malacostraca > Decapoda > Coenobitidae > Coenobita > Coenobita brevimanus. Next base: position 63,081,562 of record NC_137053.1, read on the forward strand.
ATAGATAGAGAGATAAATGGATAAACAGATAGACAGCTACAGATCGGCGACAGACGTGTGGAATAAGAGCTAGACAGATAAACACAGAACTGACAGAAAGATAAGCAGATAGAAGGGTAGGACATTGTTCGTGTGAGGGGGATGAATTGCGAGTGGGACACAGACAGACAGATAGACATATAGATACAGACAGACAGAGAGATATAGAGGTGTTACACGGTCAAGATATACAGAGTAAAGTAAATACCTTTCCAAAGTTTGATCGAATACGCAGGCCAAATGTCAAACCATCTGAAACACACACTAAAAGAGACAAGGTTTCTCACTGTACTTCATCAGGTGTAAATATTCTTGAGACGGTACCGGGAAGATGCTTATTTCTCTCACTGTGCCTCAAAAGATCTTACGACCCATATGTATGCGAGCTGTACCATGAATAAAGTTTCCAGATAAAGTTACGAGATAATGTTGCTCCTTTACTACTGAGCCAAACGTATAATAAAGATGGGGGTTCTCGCAACTCACTGCTCCTGCCCACACACAGCAGGCTTGGAAAAGGAAGTATGCCTAACCTGGAGGGAAAAAGACCAGACTAGGAAACTTAACAGGATCCGGACATTTTACAGGAAAGAGGGAATGAGATGCAGACAGATAAACAGATACGTAGAGAGAGAGAGAGAGAAACTGATTGTACTTATTACTCCAACGTACGGGTCTTTTCCAATCAAACTTAGTCAAATCATCCAATAAAAAGAATAAAACACCAAGCCCGCCCTCGGCCTGAAATGGTGGAAGGTATCTGTAAAGGCAATTCATTTTCCACGCCTGAGAGTTTCCCAGTCACCCGAGCCACTACACTCCCCCCCCCCCTCCTCCACCTCCTAAGGCCGTCTACTTATTCATCGTTCCCTCCCCAATCCCTCTTTATCCTTCCTTTTCATGCCCCAGCCTCATCCCTCTTCCATGTTTCTGCTTTACTGCGTTCACGAGGTCTTGTGTGTAACCAGCGCGCGTCTGTCACTTGCTCCACCCCTCCTTCTCCTCTTCACCCCTCTTCTCTCCTCTCCTCGCATCGCCTCTCCCCTTTTCTCATCTCCTCCTCCTCTTCTTCTTCTTCACCTCTTCTCTCTCCGTGTCTAACATCACGTCCCTCCTTGTCTTTCTTCCTTTCTTTACCTCTCGCCTCTTCTGTACTCTTCTCCCTGCCGTCTTGTCGCTGTCAGTCACTTTCTTCTACCCTTCCATTTACCTTTCGCCTCATCTCACCTCTCTTCTCCTCTCTATGTAACCTCTCGTTTCTTCCCTTTTCGTCTCCTATATATTGTTTTCTCTTATCCTCTCTTGTTTCCTCTCTCTTCTCTTCAGTGTTTCTCTCCTTTAAAGGCCCACAAGGCTTCATGTGTCTCTCGGCCCGTCTATCATATGTTCCTCCCGCCCTACCCCACCCCACCCCTCTTACGTCTCTCCTTTCTTCTTTTCTTCTCGTTTCTCCTCTGCTTTCGTCTCATCTTTTTTATTCTCGTTTCGTCTTTCGTCTCGCCCACTCTCCCCCATTTCGCTCTCGTATACTCATCTCCTCTTGTTCTCGTCGCTTTTCGCCTCTCATCTCAAATCCTTTCTCGTCCTCTCTCTTCTCCTCTCGTCTTCTTGTTAACTCTTCTTTTTTCCTAATAATTTTTTTTTTCTCTCTCTCTCTCCGTCTCCAGCCTCCACCTTCAGTTTTTCTCTCTCCCTTTCTCACAGACATTTTCCACAATATTTCTACTCGGCACTTCATCCACATCCCGTATTTCTTCCACTCCTTGTCGCTCCACCTTTGTAATGTATGTATCTCTTCTCGTTCTTCCTCTCCGCCTCCTCCTCATTTATTAAAATATTCATTCCCTGTTTCTCCTCCTTTTAAATTCTGCGTCCTCCTCCTCCATTCTTCCTTCTTATTCCCATTCCCTCCTCTTCCTCCTCATCATCATCATCAACCACGCTTCCTTCTTATACCCTTTCTCTCTTCTTCCTCCTTTCTCATACTCTTTCCGTCTTCCTTCTACTCCTCGCTCCCTCTACCCCCCCCCTCTCTCTTTATCTCTCTCCACCGTCAATATCTCCTCCCCACCTCTCTTCATCCTCTCGTCTGCCACTTAAATTGCCTCTTGAGCCCTGTGTACACGCTTCTTGCTTGATGCTCCTCGTTGTATACACTCTTGTTTATTTCTTCACCTATTTTTCCCTCCCTCTCCCTCGTATCTCTCCCTCCCTCAGCCTTTCCTCTCCGTTTTTACCTCCATCCTTCTTCTCTCCCTCGTTCCCCCTTCTCTACTTCCCTCCGTTATTGGTCTTTCCTCCTCCCCTTATTGTATACCTCCGCTCCTCTTTTACCTCTCTCTCTCTCCTTTCATTTTAAATCTCTTTACCTTCTTTCTCCTCTTCGTCCTTCCCTACCTCTCATCTCTTTCCCTCCGTCATTCGTCTTTCCTCCCCCTCCTCCTTATAATATTTTTCCCTCCACCCCTCTTCTCCTTCCCACCGCTTCTGTATTTCCTCCACTCTCACTTCTTCCTCTTATACTGCCGCTTGAGTGGCTTTGTTTATGTAAAGACGAACTCTGTGTATACGATTCTCTCTGTTTATATCGCAGTTAATACTTCTCTCTCTCTCTCTCTCTCTCTCTGTTCACCATCATTCTGTCGTTCCTCCCTATTCATTTTCTTGTCTCTATATTCCCTCCCTCTTCATACACACTTCTTTTTCTTTTATCAATCTTCTCTCTCCCTCCATCTTCAATCTTTCCTTCCATTTCCCCTCCCCCCTCCATCTCTCCTCCACTGCAGTCCATATTTCCTTCACTCTCCTCACCCCACACTTCTTCCTCGATGGATCATGTTGCTTACACTGTTCTTTATATCTTGCCTTCACCTGTGTGTGTTTGTGAGTGGCTGTTTGTCCTGTTTATCGCCTTCTCAGTGCTTGTAAACTGGTTGTGTGTGTGTGTGTGTGTGTGTGTGTGTGTGTGTGTGTGTGTGTGTGTGTGTGTGTGTGTGTGTGTGTGTGTGTGTGTGTGTGTGAGAGAGAGAGAGAGAGAGAGAGATTACCACCCACGCTTAAACCACACATCTGTAAAAGCTCCAGCATCTAGCCACTGTTGCTCTTCTATCACCACCACCACCACCACCACCACCACTACTACAACATCACCATACAACACATCACACGTCCCTCAAATCTCGTACATCATCACCATCATCATCACCACCACTAACATCAACATCATCATCGAAAATCCCATACGGTAAATCACACACCTCCTACTGCACTATCAACAAACTTTCCTTCAAATATCCCTTCACTACATCTCATATTCTAGTTAATTCTCCTAGTTCCACATGTCTTTAGATTAATTACAAGCAAGACCCCACAGTAAATGGGTTAATGAAGGCTATATCTTGTCACCCCACCTCTAAAAATCTCCCAGCAAGAGTAAAATCGTCTGGAGATACTAAGAAATGGGCACACGACATCCTAGGGGGTTAAAATCGTCTGAAGATGGCAAGAAGAAAGTCTAAGATCTCCTAGGGGTGTACAGGCTTTCTCTTCACCCTTTTACTGACGTGGCTCCAGACCCAACACTCCATAAACACCATCCACTCTGCCCTCACCCCAATGCAGCCACACACGCACCGATACACTTGTGGTTTGGTATCTTCTTATTGAATATACCCAACGATCACTATACATACTTTCAACATAGCTTTAATAGTTGTAGTAGTACTAGTAGTAGTAACATTATTATTATTATTATTATTATTTATTATTATTATTATTGTTGCTGTTGTTGTTGTTGTTCATACACTTACCCTTTCTCACTATCACACAATCCCTCTCATACCACACCCCCTTATTCTTCACATCCACCACACTACACTACACAAACCTATAAAACATGCAGTTAAAATTCACACACACACACACTCTCTCTCTCTCGCTCCAATACAATTATCCCTCTCATTATGCAGTCTGGCACAGAATTACCATCACAACCTCGCAGACTAGGGTGGTTCCGGTCAAACATTTTATTTCTCTCTCTCTCTCAGCTAGAATTTTATGACTCCAGTGTTTCTCTCTCTCTCTCTCTCTCTCTCTCTCTCTCTCTCTCTCTCTCTCTCTCTCTCTCACCACCTCGTATAGCACAGCACTTTTCTCTCCATTCACGCGAGTCTTCTCCCTTTTTACCACCCCCACTTTCCCACATCCAGTGTTTCTCATTAACTTTTATCTCATTTGCACATTTTTTTTTACCCACATATACCTTATCCTGCTTGCCTAATTGCGCTCCCGTCTAACCTCATTTACTAACCTTAATTAGGGCGCATTATAAACATTAGCCCTTAACGACCAACCACTGAAATTTCACCTCTTCTGACCAAGCACGTGTTTGTTTTGCTTGTCTCGAGGTAAGTTTGATCTGTTTGGGAGGCATGTTTGTATGAAATGGAAGGATTATAGAGTCTACGTCGCCATAAAACACACACACACACACACACACACACACACACACACACACACATATAAAGCCTTTTCTACCATCTCACCTCCGTTGTACCTGCCTATCTAATAAGCCCTATCCAAACATTCCCACTGGATTCGTATGTTTCCTTGGCCTGTCCTCTTGCCCTGGGTGTGAGGCACGGCAGGGCAAGGTAAGGTAGAGTAAGGTAGGGCATTGTAAGGACAGGGTAGATTAGGGATGGTTAAGGCAGGACGCTTGGATTAAGTAGGGGAAGGGAAGGGAAGGGAAGGGAAGGGAAGGGAAGGGAAGGGAAGGTTGGGTTGGGTCAAGCAGAGCACTGTAACAGAGTAGGGTAGGGTAGGGTAGGGTAAGGTAGGACTGGGTAGGATAAAATAGGAAAGGATAAGACAGGACAGGAAAGAACAGGGTAAGGCAAGGCAAGGCAGGGTAAGGTAGGGGTGTGGGTAGAGGGGCGGGTGAAAACAGCGTGACGGAGAAGCCAGTTGATTGATTCACCATGAATAAGAGAGAGAGGCAGTCAAGCGTTACTACCGAGTGCCCACCCTCCCTCCTTCTACTCCCTCCCTCCTTATTCCTTCCTTCCTTCCTTCACCTCTCTCCACCATCCTCTCTCTTCCATCCCCATTTTCCTTCCTTTATTCTCTCCTACTCTCCACCATTCTCATTCCTTTCTCCCCTGTTCCACCCACCCTTTCTTCTTTCACTTCACTTATTCCATCAATCTCTCAATTTCCTCCTTCACACTCTTTCTTCACCACTCGGCTGCCTTTCTTCCCTCCCTCCCTCCACCTGTCTCCACTATGTTCACCCCATTCCTTCACTTCTTCCCTCTCTCCACGCTCTGATTCTCTCCCTCTCTCCACTCTATCCCTCTTAAACTCTTGCTCCCTACAGCCTTCCTCATTTTTTTTCTAACACACGTAAGTTAGATCTAAAATTCTCAAGTACTCTCTCTCTCTCTTTCTTGCTCCTTACAGACTTCTCTTTTCCATCATTTCCTAACACACGGAACTTAGAACTGTACGCTCTCTCTCTCTCTCTCTCAACTGGTTCTGGTGATAGTGGTGGTTGTTTTTGCAGAGTGTAAGACCATGAAGGACTGGAGTGGAGAGGGGGGGGGGGGTTCTGGGGGGAAGGGGTTGAAGTGAACCTTATGATGAGCACTGCAGTCTCTAACCCATTCACTACGAGTACGTCTCTCTACATCCAGACGATTTTCTTAAGCTAGGGAAGGACGTCTTAAGGAGTAAATTAACCTTTCCACTAAGACAACATTCCTTCTTTAATCTACCTTCAGAGATCTTAATAAAACTTAGACAATATTCTTCTAAGACGGTGGGTTAGATATTACCTTTCTTAGCTCCTTTACTAGTAGGCTTCTTTAAGAGGCTGAATAAATTTGTCTAGTGTCAGGAGGAATGAAATAAACACCGGTATATAAAATAAAATGGCATCAACAGTGTTTCCTAAGCTGAATACAATAGTCTGGAGGTAGTAGGAATGTAACTAATAATAATAATAATAATAATAATAATAATAATAGATGAAGAAAAAGAACAAGAAGCATCATTATCATTATTGTCATCATCATCTTAGCAATAACAACACTAATTATAACACTAATAATAAAAATAATAATAATAAAACGTCCAGGCATTCAAGTGGCAAAGCCCTCGCCTTCTCCTCTAATCCCCTTGTTGCCTCACACAGCGCTACAGTGGCAGTCAAAAGTGTGCCTAATACCCCTCACTCCTACTGGCTAATATTCCTCACCCCTGCTGCTTCTCACTTCCCTCTGCTGACTACTATTCCTCACCTCTTCTGCTCGTTAATATTCCTCACCTTCCTCTGCTAGTTAATATCCTTCACCTCTTCTGCTTCCCACTCTCCTCTGCTGGCTAATATTCCTCATCTCTTCTGCCACACGCTCTTCTACTACCTAATATCCCACACCTCTCTGCTTATCATTCTCCTCCGCTGGCTAACATTCTTCACCTCTTCTATTTCTCACTCTCCTCTGCTGGCTAATATTCCTCAGCTCTTCTGCTTCTGTCTGCTAGTTAATATTCCTAAGGTAAGAAAGGCTTGGTAGGTGTTCCTGTGCCTACTGATACTGCTCCTCTGATATGACTGACACTTCTCTTTGATATGATGCGTCAGGGAGGTAAGTGACGGTCATGCCTTAACCCTCTAAGTCGAATTTATTTATATACCCTTGATTACGATTTCTTTTATAATAGTCCTAGTTACTCCTGACTACTTTACCCAACTAAGAACAAACTTTACTAACTTTGTGGGTCAGACATGGGCTTCCTTAATCCCTACACTGCTTTAGGAACGCTTAGCTAGATAAAATCGTCAGAGAGTCGTATTAAATAAAGATAAGAGTACAGTAGATGAGAGTAGTATTAATAAATGATAAAAGTAGGTGAGAGTAGAAGTAAAAAAAAAAAAAAAAAAATAGGTGGCAGCAGTATAAATAAAGGACAAAAACAGCTGAGAGTATCGGTAGTATTAAAAAAACATTAAACCAGGTCAGCGGATGCAAAGGGTTAAGTATAAAGCAGATGCAGTAGAATCCAGCAGAAGGCAAACTTTTATCCCCTACTGTACATGCCAGTCCTTGTACCTGTCTGATTAGCTCTGGCAGGCTTGCTGGCTTGGGAGGGATTTTGACTGGTTGATTAGGTGGGTGGATGAGAGGGTGAGTACCTGCTTTCACTGGCTAATGAGTCTGGTGTACCTTTGACTCCTGGATAATTCACCTTGCCTGCCTCACTGATCGACGGGCGGATTGGCTGCCTTGTTAGGATTGGCAATAGTAGGTCCTGTGGGATTAGATCAATCAGACTTGACCAAGCAAGGCTAGTTGTTTACGAATGGAGTGGAGTGGAGGCAAGACTAGGTTATTTGGAGAGGAGAGGAGAGGAAAGGAGAGGAGAATAGAGGAGAGGAGAGGAGTGGAGTGGAGTGGAGATGGAGTGTGACATGGTAGAGTGTGGAGTGGGGAGGAGTAGGGCTAGCTTACGTTACGTCAAGTTTGATGTGGTTACGGTAGGGTTAAGTTGGATTAGTTTAGGGCAGGGTGGATTGGGTTGGGTTAGGTGGGGTGAGGTTGGATGGAGTTTAGCTGGGCTGAGTTGGGTGGGGTAAGGTGGCCATGGCAAAGTGCTAAGTCTGACTCTGTTAGGTTAGGTTAGGTTAAATAAGGTCGTGTTAAGTTTTGTTTGGTTAAAATATGTCAGGTTACCGAGAACCAACACAGTTATCTTCCCTCCTTAGTCCGGTTCGTAGTTAACTTCAATTTGTCACCTACACGTCCAAACAATCCCCCCCCCCACACACACACACACACCTCACCATCCACAACTGCAACTGCTTCTTCTTCTTTTTTCTTCTTCAGCTTGGGTTATCATTTCAGTGGCAACCTTTCACACCCACGACACGCCACATCACACCTCTGCCCTCCCACCTTCTCGCCGTGGCTACCTGTCATTACCTTTTCCTCACCTGCATTCATCTCCTTCTCCCCACTCCTACCTGCACTGAATTGCCCCATACCTGCATTTACCTGTCATCTCCCCCTTTATCTCGTCCTCATTGTCCCCTTTACCTTTGAGCACCTGTTCCTACCTGCATCCACCTCCTCATTACCTATTACCTGTATTCATCTCCTCCTTACCATGTACCCTTCTCCCTCTTGCCTTCATTTACCTAAATTCATCTCTTTCAGTCATGTACTCATTTCCACCCTACCTGTTTTTACCTTTACCTCATCTGTATTCACTTCTTCAATACCTGCTCTTAACTGAATTCAGCTCCTTAATACCTGCTGTTACCTGTCCTCATCTCCCTCATTACCTTCCACTCATCGCCCGCTTACCTGTCACCTTTGCCTCTCCTGCACCGGTGTATTCTCAATGGTATGGAAGCTCCCTAACACCTCTTCCTTAGCGACTTATTTTTGGATATAGCTGGAGAATATCCTTCTGAACGTTATTTATGCAGAGTATGGCGATACTGGCAGGATTTATGAAAAACTGAAGAGGTGAGTAACGCGTAATGAACAAAATAAAATCGCTTGGGAAAAGGTGTTAGGTGTTATTTGTATTCACATTCCCTTACCTGTTAATTAGTGCATTCACCTGTCCACTTCTGTAAGAACCATCACCTTACCTGAAAAGAGAGAAAGGGTGTTAAAACAAGTTAATATAATTTTCCTTAAGACAAAACACTTAAACTATCACCACTCTTAAAAAAAATAATAATACTAATAATAATAATAACAACACCTGTAAAACACAAGAGAGTCACCCGTTGTACCCCATCTTAAAACCTTCCCATATCCAAAAATGAACCGCTAAAGACGAGGTGTTAGGGAACTTCCTTGACCGATGTAAGGAATCAGAACCTTTTAATGAACCTCTGTGTGTCCGTCCATTAAACCCAATCTAAGCGAGGGGGGGGGGGTCACAGAGCCTCCCCCAATCTCGTTAACAATTGGTAATCGAATAACGCGACTCACTGCCCCGCGTTATCCGATTACGCTCCTCCCAACACGGATATTACTCAGCGATGGTATTTTTGAAGCCAGTGGGGAGATTTCTTTTTATAATTTCTGTTTTTTGGGTCTGTTTTATCTCGGTTATTTTTGGCCTCTCAGGTTGTTTGACTCTCTCTCTCTCTCTCTCTCTCTCTCTCTCTCTCTCACACACACACACACACACACACACACACACACACACACACCCTGACGCGGCAAAAATAAATGTTTGCGAGCCGGAGAGACCCGCCGCGGCAGCAACCCAACCCAACCCAAACATTCACAAATACAATGCAAACCCGCCACTGACAACTGAACCTTGAACCAAAATGGCGCCGTTGACCACCTGTCTACAAAATGGCAGAATATGACCACACTGTTATTTGAAGAAATGGAGGGAATTACAAGCGGTAGATGGGGGCGCCTACCATCCACTCACTTGATGTAATGCTGCTTTCACGTGACGCCACTGAACCAAGGAAACCATACACTAAGCTGTGTGGTAACCATATAACGTGAGGCGCCTGGTGGTCTAGTGAGTTAAGTCGCTCCCATATACAATTTCTTTGCTACAGATAATCCGTTTGTTATCAGTCGGAAGGGACAGTTAAGATAAAGTGACGGAGGGTGGAAAAGATGAAAGATAAAAAGAAAGCTAGTAAGTTAAAAGCGAGGGAAAGAGAGAGATCAGATAAAGCTAAAGGACTGAAAATAAATAAATAAAGACGGTCGTAGAAAAAATAAAAGATACTGAAAGCTAAATTGTTGAGAGAGAGAGAGAGAGAGAGAGAGAGAGAGAGAGAGAGAGAGAATGGAAGATGGGAAAATTACAGCTTACTGAAACAGGAAAAGGGGGAGACAAGTACGAAGGATGCACTATCGGTATTGCACTACAAATATCTAAGAAAGCAGATAAGGAAGAGGCGAGAGTACCTGCAGAGTAAGAGGGAGAGATTGTCATGAATGTAAGACAGGTGGGGGAGCATGAGGGAGCATTTAAGGAGCAAGTGGAGGAAGTTAAAGAAGCACAGTCACTTGTAGAATGCTGGAGGGGAAGGGCAGGAGGGAGAGGGAGGAGAGAGGAAGTGGGAGAGGGAGAGAGTGAGGTTGAGGGAGAGGGACAGGATTAGGAATATGGAGGGGGGGAGGAAGTACAAAGAAGGAAGACGGGGTGAGGAGGAAGAGGAGACAAGGAAGACGGGGAGGGGAGGAAGAGGAGAGGAGGAAAGTGCTGGAGGAAGAGGAGAGGAGGAAAGAGCGGGAGGAAGAGGGAGTAGAGACATGAAACTACCAAAGCTACGGGACCGGAAGAAGGCAGTTAGGGAGCACACGCCGTTACTTCAGCAGGGGGAGCATGGATAATCAGGAGGAAGAGGGAGCAAGCAAACGAGACAGGGAGCAGGCAGGGAGCTGAATGGAGCAGGAAGATAGACAGGGAGCACAATGAAGCAGGTAAGGACAGACGGAGAGCAGAGGGAAGAACAGAAAAGAGATACGAAGAGCAGGAAGGAGAGACAACAGGCGGGAGGGAGAGACAGGAAGCAGTAGGGGGAGACAATAGGGTGGAGGGAGAGACAGGGAGCAGTAGGGAGAGTTAATAGGGTGGAGGGAGAGAGAGGTGGTAGGATGAAGGAGCGGCACTTAGGGAGCACTTGCCAACATAAAGGAGGGAGGAGAAAATAAAAATTAATATTCAATAAAGGAGCAGACAGGAAGCAGACACCACCATCGACGGGGCTGGGGGAGAGGGAAGGTACGATGGGAATGGGGAAAAGGGAAGAAGGGGAGAGAAGGAGAGAAGTGAGGAAGAGGGGAAAATGAGGAAGGGAAGGGAATGAATGTGGATGAAGGCAAAAAGTCGAAGGAAATGGTAAAATGAAGGAAGAAAGGGGATAGGAGGGGGAAGGTGAAAGACAGGAGGGTTTAAGACGATGGTTAAACAAGGAATGGAGAAAAAGGAAGCAGAGTGGAAATAGGAAAGGGGTGAGAGAGAGAGAGAGAGAGAGAGAGAGAGAGAGAGAGAGAGAGAGAGAGAGAGAGAGAGAGAGAGAGAGAGAGAGAGTACAATACGACCGCAGAAACACAATCGGGAATTTATGGTACCACACAGACCCATGAGGAAAATGTGTGTGTGTGTGTGTGTGTGTGTGTGTGTGTGTGTGTGTGTGTGTGTGTGTGTGTGTGTGTGTGTGTGAGAGAGAGAGAGAGAGACCTACACTTGCATTACTACACCCCTCCACACTCCCCCTACTACACCACACACCCCTCCACGGCACCCTACACCCGTCCATTACACCCCTACACTCTCCCCACACGTGCCTCCCTCAGTATTCTCCCCTTACATACATTTTTCCCCCCATCCACTCACACCACCAATTCACACTTTTTTTCTCATATTTCTTTTCTCTTCCCTTGCCTCCAATTTCACAAGGATATTTTTTTTTTCTTTCATCCACTCACGTTTCCTGATTTTTCCCCCTCACTACAATATTCCCCCCACTTCTATTCACTATATACTTTCCCCTCTCGATATACTGCATCTCTCTCTCTCTCTCTCTCTCTCTCTCTCGGCTTTCACGGAACATCATTCATTCATTCCCTTCATCGCTTCCTTTATCTTTATCTTCACTTTCCCCGCCTCTTTCTTCTCCTCTTCCTTACATTCCTCTTATTCAGTCTTCCACTCTTCCTCCTCCTCCTTCCTCTTACTCTCCCTCTTCATCATCTACTCCCTTCACCCCCTCGTCCATCTCCTCTCCCTCCTCCTCGTATCTTCTTCCTCTCATCTCCTTCTCCTCTTTCATCTCTTTCTCCCCTTCTTCCTCGTAATTTCGTTTTCTCACCTCCTCCTCCTCCTCTCCCTCCCAGTTATCCTTCTCACTCCTCATCTTGACCTCATTTTTTTCTCATCTCCCCCCCCCCTCTCTCATTCTCCCTCCCTCCTTCAGTTCTCTCTTATTTCCTTCCCTCCTCTGTCCCCTCTTTCTTCTATTCTTCCTCCTCCTCTTTCCCCTCTCCTCTTTTAAATTCCCTCCTTGTTTCCGTCACCTCCTCCTCTTCCTTCTTCTTCTCCTCCTCCTCCTCCTCTTTCTCTCCTTCCCCTCCATGTCTTCTATCAGGGTCACATGCAAGCCCTTCCCCTCCCCTTCCCCTCCTCCCAGAGCCTCGTCCCCTCTTCCAAGGTCAAAAAGTCTCCCATGTTGAATAAAATTGCCTCGGGGCACCATAAAAAAAAAAATGCAGAATAAATCACTTAGTTGAAGGTGTTAAGCGGAGCGGTAAGTGGTTAGGGTGTCTGAGTGTGTAATAAAATTCATCGCTCATTCTCTCTCTCTCTCTCTGCTATTATCCTTCATCTCGCACTCTCACTTCTCTTACCACGGTCTCTCTTTCTCTCTCTCTTTCTCTCTCTCAGCAGCGAGGGTGAGTGATGGCCAGGGTAAAGGATAAGTGGAGTGATGTGTTGGTTGACGCGAACGAGGGGAGAGAAGGGAAGAAAGGAGAGGAGAACGGAAAAGAGGAATGGCGAGAGGAAAGGGGAGGCAGGGTGAGGAGAGGAGAAGAGAGAAGGCAAGAGGAGAGGAGAGGAGTGTTAAAACAAGGAGAGAAAAACAAAAATGAGGGAAGAAAAAGTAAGAAGCGAGAAGACAGATGGAGAGCCGAGAGAGGAGAGGAGAGGAGAGGAGAGGAAAAGAGAGGAGAAGAGAGAAGACGGGTGGAGAGAGGAGAGAGCATCTTTAAGTGTGAGTGAAGTTGTGGCAGAGGGCAAGAGCTGAGTGACGGAGGTAGGAGAGTGGGCTGAGAGGGAAGAAAGGAAGCGGAGGAAAGGAGGGAAATTGAAGAGAGGGGAGGGGGGGAAAAATGTGAGGAAAAGTGAGTGGGAATGTAAGGTTTTGTGTGTGTGTGTGTGTGTGTGTGTGTGTGTGTGTGTGTGTGTGTGTGTGTGTGTGTGTGTGTGTGTGTGTGTGAGAGAGAGAGAGAGAGAGAGAAATTGCCAGGGTGGGGCGGAGGACGGCCAAGGGGTGCAAGAACCAAGCAATACTCCATGAAGGGGAATAAAATAAAAACCAAGGAGGCGAATAATATGAGAGAGAGAGAGAGAGAGAGAGAGAGAGAGAGAGAGAGAGAGAGAGAGAGAGAGAGAGAGAGAGAGAGAGAGAGAGAGAGAGAGAGAAACTGACATGATCTGTGCCGGAAAAATGAGATTAAGAGATGACAAGCTGAGAAGATGATTAGATTAGAGATGACACGGGAGATAATACAGGTGTTGAGGGAGCATGGGGGCGCTAATTAGGGAGCAGACTGCCAGGTACGGTAATGAGGTGGGGTGGGGAGCAGGACGAGGGGAGTAGGGGAGAGGAGAACGGGAGAAAGGGATTGGGGAGGGAGACAGAGAGCACATATGGATGGCAGTGTGTGGGAGGAGGGAATGGGGTGTGGGGAGAGAGGGGAGTAGAGATGAACGAGGGGAGAAAGGAAGGTAGTCTGGGAGAGGGGAAAGGGGTGAGGGGAGAAAGACGGAGGGACGATCGAGATATAAAGAGAGAGAGAGGGAGAGAGAGAGCGCACTGCCAAGAGATAAAGAGGGGGAAGGTGAGGGAAAGAAAGACAGAGAGGGGTGACTGAGGAGAGATGGTGAGGGAGGTAGGGAGGGAGTGACAGAGGGAGGGAGGGAAGGTGTGACAAGAGGGAAGGAGGGTAGTGAGGGTTGGGTGGTGTGGAAATAAAGTGTGAAAGTTAAGTGGCAGATTGAAACAAAGTGAGATGGGTTTTTAAGTGGCGAGGAGGAGGGGGAGAGGGGCAGGAGGAAGAGGAGGAGGAGGGGAGGGGAGGGGAGGGGAGGAGGAAGAGGAGGTGGTATGGAGAGGGTGAAGAAGTGAGACTAGGGGATTGAGAAAGCCCTGGTTTTTTAAGTACGGAAGAGGAGTGGAAGGAGGGGAAGAGTGGAAGGATGAAGAGGAGGGGGAGGGGGAAGGGAAGAGGGATAGGAGGAAGAGGGGAAGGGGAAGAAGTAAGGTGGCAGGGTAGGTAGAGAGAGCCATTTACGTTAATGAAGGAGGGTTAGAGGAGGGAAAGAGGTGGGTGGAGAGAAGTGGGGTTAAGAGGGAAGAAAGAAAGGCAGGTGGAGACGAAAGATGATGAGAGAGAAGTGAAAGAGGTAGGGAAGGGAGACAGGAAGATAAAGTATGAAAGACAGCAGGTAAAGAGAGAAAGAAATATGACGAGAGGGAAGTGAAAGAGGTAGGGAAGGGAGATACGCAGATAAAGTATGAAAGAGAGCAGGTAAAGAGAGAGAGTTAAAAATGAAAACTGCTGACAAAGAGAGTGAGTGAGATAAGCTGGAGGGAAGAGAGGGAGGGGGGATGATTAAAGAGGAAAGGCAGAATGGGGTAAGGTGAACAAAGAGAGGTGGAGGAAAGAAGATATTATGGGGGGGAGGAAAGGAGAGATGACAGAGAGGAGGAAAGAAAGGGAGAGAGATGGAAGAGAGGGTAATGATCAGGGAGAGGAGTAAAGCTGAAAGGATAACAGAACGAAGAGGAGAGGAGAAATGTGAACTAAAAGAGGTGGAAAGAAAGACAGGTAAAGAATTGGGAAAAAAAAAAAAAAAGGAGAATATGGTACATGAAAAAGATTAATAAAGCTAGGAGGAGGAGGAGGAGGAGGAGGAAGACGAGGAGGAGGAGGAGGAGGAAGAGGAAGAGGAGGCATAAAGTGATCAGGAAGAGAAGGGGGAAAAGAATGGACTGAATAGACACAATTAAAGCGAAAGGAAGAAGAGAATTAGAAAAATAATGATACGTGAGAGAGAGAGAGAGAGAGAGAGAGAGAGAGAGAGAGAGAGAGATACAACACGAACACATGATGATGGGAGAAGAAAAAGAGAATATGCTTCAAACCGGAAGGAAGAACAAAGAGGAAGGGATAATTGGAAGAGGGAGAGAGGAGGAGGAGGAGGACGGTAAAAAAAAAAAATAACTGTGATAAAGAATGAGATGAGAAACCGATTGATGGAATTATTAGGGACACAAAGAAAAATGCTATCAACTCATAAAGGGTACTGAGAATGGAGACGAAGTGATTGACTGTGTGTGTGTGTGTGTGAGAAAGAGAGAGAGAGAGAGAGAGAGAGAGAGAGAGAGAGAGAGAGAGAATGCATATGGATGAATGTATGCATATATATGTGTGTGTGTGTGTGTGTGTGTGTGTGTGTGTGTGTGTGTGTGTGTGTGTGTGAGAGAGAGAGAGAGAGAGAGAAAGAGAGAGAGAATGCATATGGATGAATGTATGCATATATGTGTGTGTGTGTGTGTGTGTGTGTGAGAAAGAAAGAGAGAGAGAGAGAGAGAATGCATATGGATGAATGTATGCATATGTGTGTGTGTGTGTGTGTGTGTGTGTGTGTGTGTGTGTGAGAGAGAGAGAGAGAGAGAGAGAGAGAGAGAGAGAGAGAGAGAGAATGCATATGGATGAATGTATGCATATATGTGTGTGTGTGTGTGTGTGTGTGTGTGTGTGTGTGAGAGAGAGAGAGAGAGAGAGAATGCATATGGATGAATGTATGCATATATGTGTGTGTGTGTGTGTGTGTGTGTGTGTGAGAGAGAGAGAGAGAGAGAGAGAGAGAGAGAGAGAGAGAGAGAATGCATATGGATGAATGTATGCATATGTGTGTGCGTGTGCCTGTGTCAGTGTGTACCAAAGGTGTAAGAGGAAGGTGTAGTAACAATGTGGCATTATAGGTGGAAGGGAGGGGAGGAAAGGTGTGGGGAGGGGAGGGGAGGGAGGGGAGGGGAGGTGTGGGGAAGGGAAGGGAAGGGTGTGGCTGGGTTATCTGATCTCAGGCAGCCTAATACACTCCTGCCATAACTTACAACACCTTAAGTTGGGACACAGGAGAGATGATGGAGAGAGAGAGAGAGGGATGATGGAGAGAGGGAGGGATGTTGGAGAGAGAAAGAGGAATGATGGAGAGAGAAAGAGGGATGATGGAGAGATAGGAATGATGGAGGAGGGAGACAGGGGGATGAAGAGAATGATGGAGAACGAGGAATGAGGAGAGGGAGGGATGGAGAAAGAGGAAGGGATGATGGAGAGACTGGGGGATGGGATGATGGAGAGGAAGGGATGATGGAGGAGAGGTAAAGGGAAGGAGAAATAATCAAGGACCCTGCAACGAAAAACGCATGTACTAAAACACTGAAGGAGAATGTAGGAAGGTTTGGGGGAAGGATGGAAGAAGAAAGAAGAGAGGGATGGAAGAAGGATAGAGGGTGTGGTGACTGAAGGAAAGGAGAGGTGGAGGGGCGGGTGCAAGGAGAGAGAGAGAGTGGGAGGGATGGGGGGGGGAGTAACAAGAGATTCAGGTGACGGGAGGGAGGAGGGGAAGGGGAGGTGTAAGTGGGGTGGTGCCGGAGATAAAAGACTGAGAAAGAGAGAGAGAGAGAGAGAGAGAGAGAGAAACAGCCATGCCCCTTAGACACCACATCTTTTATTCTTGACAGCAAAAACAGGAGGCAAATAAACAAAGAAAATTTAATGGAACAAATTAATCTAGTCAAAAAAAAAAAAAAAAAAAAAAAAAAAAAAAAAAATCGCCCATACATAATCAAGCAACAATATCCCGAACCAAAAAATTGACCAAATTTATCAAACAAAAATGGCCAAGCAAAAAAAGAAAGAAAGAAAATGAAAAAAGAAAAAATATCGATCACTTCAATGAGTCCAAGTCGATTAAAAAACAAAACAATAATTCATCACTTAACCGAACGATAATCAAGGAATATGAGGCAACCAAGAAAAAAAAAATAACACACACACACACAAAAAATGACAAGCAAGCTCAAAATTCAATTAAAAAAAAAAAAAAAAATGGGGAGAGGGGGGGAAATAATGGGCAGAAAATGCAAGGAGCCAAAGAGATGGCGAGGAAGCGTGAATAAAAGGTAGGAGGAGGGGCGGGGTGGGTACTTAAGCCAGGGAGCAGAGGAGGAAGAGGAAGAGGAAAGAGGAAGTGGAAGTCAAGAGGAGAAGGAAGATGAGAAAATGAGGATGTGTATACAGAGGGTGAAAGGAGGGGCAGGATGGGTACTTAGGGAGCTGAGGATAGGAGAAGGAAGAGGAAGGAGGAAGAGGAAGGAGCAGAAGGAGGAAGACGAAGGAAGAGGAGGAGAAAGAGGGAGGGAGAAAAGAGGAGGAAGAAGAGATAATGAGGAAGTGTAAATAAAAGGTGAGGCTACGCAGGGTGTGACCTTAACGGAACCAGGAAGCAGAGGAGGAAGAGGAAAGAGGAGAAGGAAGAGATAATCAGGAAGTGTAAACAGGTGAGAGGAGTGGTGGAGACTTAATGGAGCCAGGGAGCAGAGTTGGAGGAAAAAGAGGAATAAGAGGAGGAAAGAGGAAAACGCGGGAGGAAAGATGAGGAGGAAGAATAGGTGAGGAAGTGTAAATAAGAAGTGAGAGGAGAGGCGTGGTGGGTACTAACGGAGCCAGGGAGCAAAAGAGGGAGGAAGTAGAGGAGGAAAGAGGAGGAAGAGGGAGGAAGAAGAGATATAATGTGGGTGAAAGAGGTGGTGTGGAGTGGGCACATAACGAAGTCAGGGAGAAGAGGAGGGGAAGAGGAAGAGGAAGGAAAGGGAAAAGAGGAGAAAGATGGAGGAGAGAGGAAAAGGAAGAGGGAAGAAAGAGGAGGAGGAAGAGGGAAGAAAGAGGAGGAGGAAGAAAAGATGGTGATGAAGCGTAAACAGATTAGAGTGGGAACGGTACTTAAACAGAAGTAGACAACAGAGAGGAAGAGGAAGAAAAACGAGA
The DNA here is from genome assembly GCF_032717465.1 of Coenobita brevimanus. Taxonomy (NCBI): domain Eukaryota; kingdom Metazoa; phylum Arthropoda; class Malacostraca; order Decapoda; family Coenobitidae; genus Coenobita; species Coenobita brevimanus. Next base: position 63,099,438 of record NC_137053.1, read on the forward strand.
AAGAGAAGGGGAAAATAAGAGCAAAAAGGAGGAGGAAGAAGGGGAAAGAGGAGGGAGAAGAGGAAGGAAAGAGGAGGAGGAGGAGGATAGAGGTAAAAGGAGAAGGAAAAAGAGTTACTCAGGAAGGGTGAATAAAAGCAGAGAAGTGAAGCGGAACTGGTAATGAACGGGACCAAGAGAACTTAGAGGAAGGAAGGAAGGAAGGAAAGGAAGGAAGGAAGGAAGCAAGCAAGCAAGAATGGAAGGAAAGAAGGAAGAAGGAAAGGAAGAAAGAAAGAAAAGAAGGAAGGAAGGATGGAACGTACTGAATGAATGAACGGCTGAATGAATAAATGAACCGATGAATAAATGAATGGGTCGACGGATGAATAAATGAATGTATGAGTGATCGAACTAATGAATGAAACAAGGAATAAAGGTAGGAAGAAAAAGGGGACACAGAAGAAGGAACACGAAGAGGAAGGAAGCTGAGCAGATAAAAGGGAAAGAAGAGGAGGAATGGGAAGGAAAGGAGAGGGGAAGAAGGAAGGAAAATAAAGGAAAGAAGGAAGGAAAGAAGCAAAGGGAAGAGGAGAAGAGTCCAAAGGAAGGAAGTAAAAATAATGCCGGAAGGGAAAGAGGTAGGAAGGAAGTGAGCAAAGAGGAAGAGGAAGGAACGGAGCAAAAAGCAAGATTTACTGAGGACAATGATTCATGGCGAAGGCAGCTCGGTGGGGGGGAGTGGAAGGAGGGGAGGAGGAGATGGAGGTGGAGAAAGAGGGACAGACAAGGTGGAATGGATGAGAGAGAGAGAGAGAAGGGACAGGTGTGGGAGCGAGAGTAATGAGGCGACCAATTGCTCACTCTGCCAGGACAAACACACCAGCCAGAAGTGTGTGTGTGTGTGTGTGTGTGTGTGTGTGTGTGTGTGTGTGTGTGTGTGTGTGTGTGTGTGTGTGTGCCTATCTATCTATCTATATCTATCCAAGCCATTAGCCAGATGCAATCAACTCCAAAATAAATGAAAAACTGCACTAATTATAAACAAGTCTACATGGAGCTAAAGAGGAAAAAACATAAGAAGAAAATAAAGAGTAAGAAAAAAAAAGACCAAAGGGAAGAAAATCAGGAGAGAATAAAGGAGAGAAAAGGGACATGGTAAAGGTGAACTTCTGGCAACAGGTAAAGGAAGTGGAGAGGAAGATAAGTGTGAAGACAGACAGGTGGAAGAGATAGAGGGGGTAAATCTCACATCAGCAGGGGAGGCGAAAGGGTGGGAGAGGAAGCTGACAGGGTGGGTGAAGTGGCATGGAGAGGGGAGGAATTGGCAGAGGAGGAGAGGGGTAAAAGAGAGACTATTTAGAGGAGTACGGTGAGTGGAAGGGTGGAGCAGGGGAGGCGACAAGGTGGAGTGCAAACAGACAGGCTGGGTAGAGGAGCTGACAAGGTAAGTGGATCAATTGGCAGGGAGGATGGAGGAACTGGCAGGGGAACACGGTGAAAAAAAAAAGGGGGAAAACACGGTGCCAAGTTCGTAAGACTGAAGGAACAAGCAGAGGAATGACACGGTAAAAGAGAAGGAAAGATAAAGAGAGAAACAAGACAGGCAGAAGACAAAAGCGGAAGAAGAGTAAGTAGAGAAACAAGGAGTGGCAAAGACGGCGATGAATAAAGAAGTAGGAAAAGAAAAAGAAGGGGAGAGGATAGGCAACGAAGAGGTGGAACAGCAAGAACAAGAAGAATATAAACAAGAGGAACTGGCATGAAAGAAGATGGCAAATGAGAAAGATGGGAAAAAAGCAAGAGAGTCGAAAGGTAAAGAGATTAAAGGTGACAGGAAAGAAGGTGGTTTGGCAGGTAGTGTGAGGAAATAAGACAGCTGAGAGGAGACAGACAGGGGCCTAAGCAGACAGGGAGAGGAGGAAGATATGAAAGGGAGGGAGGGAGGGAGGGGGTAAGCTGACAGGAAGTGGTGGAGGATTTAATTGGTGGAGAGATGAGGTGAAAGAGAGAGAGAGAGAGAGAGAGAGAGAGAGAGAGAGAGAGAGAGCAGTGGCAGAGGGAAGGGGAAGGGGAGGGCGTGGAGGGAGGGGAAGGGGAGGGCGTGGAGGGAGGGGAAGGGGAGAGGAAGGGGGAGGGGGGAGAGAGGGACGCCTGAACAAGCCCCAAAGACAAACAACCAGACACGCCCATGCTTCACCTGGGGGGAAGGAGAGGCAGACCGAGGATGGAGGGAGACAGAAAGACATATAGGAAAGATGGGGACAGGGAGAGAAAAAAAATGGGAAAGGAAAAGAAAACAAGAGATAAAAGTCTGCGATGGAGGGAGACTGAGAGGAGAGAGAGAGAGAGAGAGAGAAAGAGAAAGAGACAGGAGGGTAGGAAAGATGGAGGTGGGAAAAGGTGGAAGACATGAGAGAGAGAGAGAGAGGGGGGGGGGAGGAATGTTAAAGCCAGCCCAGGGACACTACTTGGGGGGTCCCGGAGACCACCTTCTGGGTGTTCACAGCTTGCCACATACACACACACACACACACACACACACACACACACACACACACGCAACCTCTGCCATGCCAATCTCAACCTTCTGTAATTAAAGGAATATTTCTTTTTACTACTGTGTTATTAGGGCCAGACCACCTATTAAGGACCATAACCCAATTATCCCTCTCTCTCTCTCTCTCTCTCAACATGAACCTGGTATTTTCCTTCATGGTACTTCCTCTATAAGGGTCGTAATACTTTTTGAGGTTCTCCTTGTCCTTGAACCTATCACTGAAACATAAGAATACCAGGCAAAAGTCTCTCTCTCTCTCTCACTAAAACATCAGTATGCCAGCCACAGTGGGGTCTTATCTTGGCTGGTCTGCGGACGCGAAGGGAGCAAGTCCATCAATTGGTCATGAATACTGGAGAGACCCAAGCAGGTTTCCTTAAGGAGAATCCAAATGACCTGACCTACCACTATCTATCAATGTCTATCGGTCTATCTATCCGTTTTTCTATCTATCTCTCCGTCTCTCTATCTATCTAACCATTCATCTTTCCATCTATCTCCAATATCTAAAAATCTATCTATTCACCTCTCTGTCTACCTGCCTATACTGAGGGACCGATACATAACTATCTATCTATTCATTCATCTATTTATTCTCGCCTATCTATCCACTATTCTTGGTCTACCCTCAGTAAGGATTCTCTCTCTCTCTCTCTCTCTCTCCCTCTCTCTCTCTCTCTCTCTCATGCATATTGGAGCGGGTCTGGACTGGTTCCCTAAAGAAGCCTGGGGATTGCCTAACCTATCTCCCTATCTATCTAATCTATCCATCTATCTCTATCTGCCTATCTATCTACCCACTTGTATTTCTGGACTCTCTCTCTCCCTCTCTCTCCCTTTCATCCTCTCGTCTCTTACACACTCCTCTCCCCTCCCTTCCTCCCTCTCATCATCTCACCCTCCCCTCCTCTCAACTCTCTCAACCTTCTCCTTTCCCCTCGTCTCTCTTACCCGTCTCCCCTCCCCTCCCCTCCTCCCTTTCATCCTCCCCTCCTCTCCCCTCTCCCGTCCGCCACAGCCGTCCCTCCTAATTAACAAAACGATTTAACATTGAATTAACGCGGGGTGACCCATTAATCTCAGGGTAATGGTCTACACACGCGGCCACACAGCAACACAATAATCCATAAGGCGCAACAGTACAATTAACACTGATAACGTTGGAGTGCGATAGATATGAGCTCTGCCTCTTTATCTATCTGTTCATCTATCTACCTACCCACCTATCTATCTATCTATCCATCTATCTTACACTAAACCATAAGGCGTAACAGTACAATTAACACTGATAATGTTGGGAGATAAATGACTCTCTCTCTCTCTCTATCTATTTATCTCTCTACCTACCGATCGATCTATCCATCTATTTATTTATCTATCTATCTATCTAACAATAAACCATATGACGTAACACCATAATTAACACTGATACTGCTGGGGTGAGATATCTGTCTGTCTGTCTGTCTCTCTCTCCCTGTCAGTCTCTCTCTCTCTCATGCTTACCACTAAAATTAATACTGCTTATACAGACGAGGCAGAAATCCGTATATAACATGGCAATTAACACAGTAACAGGAGGCAGACTTGAATAACGCTGCATGTTCATCTATTCACGACTATATCTATCTATCTATTTTCTATCTATCGTTCGGGCTACACCCAGCGAGTAGGATTAACAGTAATAAACGCTACTGTGATGACCCAGTACCAATCCCTGTCTATCTATCATTCTATCTATCAATATATCTATCTACCGCATGGGAAAAATGACTACTAAAAGGTTTGTTACTCGTATTCATAACTACTCCAGAGGCTAATGAATGAATATTTATCTACCTATCTATCTATCTATCAGTCTACCGCCTACCTATCTATCTATCTATCTGTTCAACAGGAAAGGGTAAAATGTTGGTCAGAAGTTTCACAGCAATTCAACAGGCCAATTACCGAACATCTATCTATCTACTTATCTATCTATCTATCTACCTGTTCATCAGGAATAGGTATCGTTAAAAAATGCTATCAAATTTAGGTGAACATTTATCAGGTTAAAATTATTAATAATGATGACGGTAACATTATCTATTTATCCATCAATCTATTCATCTATCTATCTATCTATTTATTTCACGTAGACAATCATTCAGCCATCCATCCATCTATCTATCTAGCTCACACACTCATTCAGTCATCCATCCATCCATCTATCTATCTATCTATCTATCACACGCAGTCATTCATTCATCCATCCATCCATCCATCCATCTCACGCAATCACCCAATCATAAATCATCCATCAACCCTCCAATAAATCACTCAATCAATCAATCACACAATCACAGCGAGTTTTTAACACAGCAAATCCTGACACCATCGGAATTACAACTACCAGAGGGGGTGACCGCGGATTTATAAAAAAAAAAAAAAAAAAAAAAAAAAAATATATATATATATATATATATAATGGCTAAAATAATAACCGGGTGACGTGATAAGAGAGAGAGAGAGAGAGAGAGAGAGAGAGAGAGAGAGAGAGAGAGAGAGAGAGAATGACAGACTAATGGCAACAGACAGACTGACATATACAGACAGACAGATCGATAACAAGACAGGATCATAGATAGATAGATAGACAGATAGACAGAGAGGGGGTAAACACAAGCCATTTATTTTGTAGTGGTTATTTATCATGCAACGGCACAATAATTGACCAGTTAATTGAACGCTTGGCAACATTGCAATTGATGGAGAATGCCTAGGCTAAATCTATCTATCTATCTATCTATCAATCTATCTATCAGGCAATTGAAGGGTTGGTAACGCTGGTGTGGTCTATTTATCTATCTATTCAATCTATCTATATACCAGTCTAACTATCTATTTATCTATCCTGCCTACCTTTCTCTTATCATCCTACCTACCTACCTACCAGTCTTCCTGCCTACCTACCCACCAGTCCAACTACCTACCCATGTGTCAATCAGCCTACTTACCTACCTACCTACCTATTTATCATCTATCTATCACCCTGTCTTCTGCATCTATCTATCAGTCTCCTATCTACCTTCCTCTTTGCCTACCTGTCACCCTATCTACCTTAATTAACTATCAATTCTCTCTCTCTCTCTCTCTCTCCCTCCCTCCTCTCTCTCTCTCTCTCTCTCTACTGCTGCTGCTGATGGATGGGGGAGGAGGGGGAGAGAGGCAGGGTACAAAAATAATCAAATCTTTAAACCTGCAATTAACACCTGAAAATCGTGTTTTGAGAGAGAGAGAGAGAGAGAGAGAGAGAGAGAGAGAGAGAGAGAGAGAGAGAGAGAGTGATTTAGTGAAAGAGAGATTAGGAGCGAGTATGTGAGGGGAGGGAGCGAGTGAGTGATTGTGTGATAATGTGATGGAGCGAGTGACCGAGAAGGCAGTGTGACAATGGAGGAAAAGGAACAGTGATGGAGCGGGGGAGGGAGAGAGGGTGGCAGTGTGGAGCGAGAGTGTGGAGAGTGGAGCTAGGAATCACGAAGGAGAGACATGGAGCGAAGCAAAGGATGGAGCGAGAAGGAACGACAGGAAGAGTAAAACGTGAGGAAGTGGAGCGAGGACGTGATCAGAGTAAGAGTGGAGCGAGAGAAGATAAGCTGCACACGTTAGGGAAAGAGTGGAACCAAGAAGTGGAGGGAGGGATCGAGAATGCTGCAAAGAGGGGAACAAGGAATCGAGATTTGAGCAAAGAAAGGAGCGAATGACCGAGTGGAGTAAATATCTGAGTGGAGCGAAAGAAGCAAGGGACCGAGACTGAAGCAAAGGGAGATCGAGCAGAGCAAAAGGAGCGAGGGATCGAGAGTGGAGCAAAAGGAGCGAGGGATTGAGAGTGCATCAAACAGAGCGAGGCCGAGTGTGGAGCAAACGGATGGGAACAGTGCTTGGGGTTTGAGTGAAGCATGCGGACCGGAGTGGAGCCAAAGGAGCTGGGGATCGAGTGGAGCGAGGGATCGAGTGGAGCGAGGGTAGGGTGTGCTGTGGGTCCGCCTAGAGCCAGCCCATGACAGGAGATTTATGGTGCTCACTCACCTTTGTTGTATCCCACCACCCCAGACCCACGGTGCCCACTTACCTCTCTCTCCTCTCCTCTTTTCTCTTCTCTCCTCTCCTCTCTACTCTTTTCTCTCCTCTCCTCCCCTCTCTACTCTTCTCTCCTCATATCTCCTCTATCTTCTCCTCTCTCTCTAGCTGTCTTTCATCTCGCCACGTCTTGTTTCTCCTCCCATTTCGTCTCGTATCTCCCCTCCTTCCTTATCTTTGTCCCTCTCCTCCTCCCGTTCTCTCTCTCTCTCTTCTCTCTCCTCTCCAACCAGCCCTAACCCTATTATACCTACTTTCCTCCGCTCCCCCCCCTTTCTCTCCTCTCCTCGTCTTTTATCTCCTCCCTTTTCTCTTTTTTTCCACCAACCTCATCACCATTATGGATACTTTGCTCTCTCTCTCAACAGCCCAACCACCAATGTACCCACTTATCACCGTATCCCTCCCTCCTCTCCTCTTTCTTCTCTCCTTTCCTCTCCTCTCTCACCAACCCAACCGTCATCCTACCCACTTAGCTCCCTCCCTCCTCTCTCCTTTTTCTCATTCAATTCCTCGCTCCATACCCAGAGGCAATCACACTCGCTCCACCAAACCACGCACCTCTCTCTCTCTCTATATATATCACTTCATTTCCTACTACTCTCATTTGTAAAGCTTGATCTCCCTTCACAATCCCTGTCCTTAATTCCACCCTCTACCTTACTCCACTCTCCCTACTCCCGCTCCTCCACCAATCCCGCTCCATCGTACTCCACGCCCACTCCTCCACCTTACTCCACTCTCACTACTCCCACTCCATTTCGTACCCAAACAGCTCCTTGCACGACCACCAACCCCGCCCACATGCGTCCCACCACCACCACCTCCCATCTTTTCACCCTCCTCCACACTACAATTTCTTCCACTCTTCTCCACCTTCTACCTAGCCACATCCTCCATCATTCAACCTTATCTCCACCACTTCCTCCCTCTCTCCAGCACCACACTTAGTTTCTTCACCATAGTCTCTTCCTTTACTCTTCTCCACCTTCCACCTTGCCACCTCTTCTGCCCTTCGCATTTCACCACTTCCTCCACCTCTCCACCACCAAACTTAATTTCACCAATCTATTCCTTTCATCCTTCTCCACCCTCAACTTCATATCTCTTCCACTCTCCATCCCTCTCTCCACCACTTCCTCCATCTATCCACCACCACACTTAATTTCACCGCCTATTCCTTCCACCCTCAACTAGCCATCTCTTCCACACCCCAACCTTCTCTCCACTACTCCCTCTACCCCCCTCGCACGCAACTCCCCCCTTCCCTCCACCACCTCCCACACACCCCGCCCTCAATCCCCCCTCCATCCTCCGCCCCCTGCATAATACAGGACTACGGAGCATCATCAATTCAGCCACTACCACCTGTCGATATGTGGCCATCCACGATATCTATCAAAACTGTTACAAAGGCTCCTGGTTCATCCACGCTGTCGTTTTAGCTTTTTCAAGGCTTTCAATATACCCACAGGCACAAACAGATACACACACGCATACACACACACACGCGATATAAAAAACGCTAGTATGCACGCCTAAGCCACATAAAACCACTACTCTCTCTCTCTCACACACACACACACACTAACACCAACAGCACCCCTCCCCCTCCCACACACAACCCCAATTACCCCCACCCACAATAACCTCCCCCACAACCACAAACAAAAACCTCCTGCCCCACACAGAACTATTACCCCTCACCCCCACCTGTGATATTCCCGTCCGTGCCAGCAGCCCCCCACCAATACCTGTGTTCTCTTCATTACGCGAGAATAACCAAGTGGGATTTTTATGTCTCTTACCTTGATTGGTGTACCTGTCTGCCTACCTGCCCTTTCCCCCATTATCAAACCCCAGGGACTCTCACCTGCACTCTCACCCCTGACCTCTTGTTCACCTCCACCACTATCACCACCACCATTACCACTATCACCACCACCATCACCACCATTACTCTCCCACCAGGACAACCACCACCTGCCGCCGCCGCCACCACATCACTACCACAACACCCCAAACACCATGACCATCACCACAACCACTACTACCCCCACCACCATCACCACCTCCACACGTTAATCAAAGGTCATTTTAATCATCCACTTGACCCAGGTGCCTTTTTACATCTAATTTCGGTGCCCTGTTTTTGCACTGTACTGTACATGGCTCTGTATTTAGTATTTTTCACCCTCTCCCCCATCACCACCACCACAAACCCACCTCCACACGTCCATCATAGGTCATTTCAATCATCCACTTGACCCATGTGGCATTTTACCCTTCAATTCTATTCTGGTGGTCCTTTGGGTTACTAGTTATTGTAGTCTAGTGCACCTACCCTTGTTCTGTTGTTGTTGTTGTTGTTGTTGTTTTTTTTTCCCACCTATTTTTGTCCACCTCCCCGCCCGTTTATCATGGGTTATTTTATGCATCGCTTTAACATAGGGTGAGTTTTTACATCTGATTTCTGTATATCTGGAGGTTCCTTTTCAATTTCTTTAAATAGTATCCACTGATATTTTACCTCCTTCTGCTGCTTATTTTGCGCTCTTACACTCTCTTCCTATGACAGCTTCTTCTTTAAGTCTTCTCCATATTCCAAAATCTTCTTCTCACGATATCAAATTATCCTGTTGACATCAGTGATCTTTTCCCCTATCTTCTGTGTCCAATAATCTTTTAGCTGTATTTCTCGACTCTTTTTTTTCTTTTTCTTCTTTAAAGTCTCGTGTGTTTGGTTATGTTCTTTGTTACTTTTCCCTTCTTTTATTTCCTTCTTTGCTTTTCTTTGCTCAGTTTTGGACTCTTACTCCTCCTGTTCTTACATTTTCTTTTTCCCTTTCTGTGCCTTCTTCTTTAATCTCATTCCCTCTCATTTGCTTCACTTCCTACCCTAATACGCTTCCTGTTCTAGAGTTTCCTTTTCCCTTTCCTTGTCTTCTGTAATCTTATTTTTCCTGCCGTCTCCTCACCCAGCCTTTCTTCTTCTACCCTCCTCCTCCTCCCCTCCTCTTCCCTCACTCTCGTCTCCTACCAATCACTTTCTGGTTCCTGCCCAACTCATCTCAATCTCTCCCCTTCCATCTTTTTTTTCTTTCCTCCTGATTCCCTCGTGTCTCTTTCAGCACTTGCTCTTCTCCTTGCTCATATTTTCGGTTCTCCTTCTGCTTCACAGGCACTCACATCTCTCTCTCTCTCTCTCTCTCTCTCTCTCCCCCCATCAACTTCCCTCTCGCCTCTTCCCTCACAGCCCTTGCTTCTCTCTCCCTTTCTCCTCTTCCCTCACACTCATGCCTTCAAACAAATGCTACATATAGTTTCGTATGTGGGGTAACTGACAAATTACAATCGTTTGGTGGAACAGAATGAAATAAAAAGGACATCACTACACTCAAGGGGGCCAATCTCTTCAATACCACGATTTCACTGCATTATCCAGTCAATCATCTAACAAATTCACCAGCTCTCGTACTCTCGGTTAATTTCCTTCCAGCATCCAGAACAGCAAGCCAATTTAAGCCAAGATCCAGGTGTACATTACGACAAGACCAATTACCTGTATCCCACCGTCTCGATACAGCACACACCTCACCTACCTCTCCCATCCCACTTTCTTCTATCCCTGCACACCGTCCACTCTCCTTCCCATCAACTTATCTCTCCTTCTCACCTCTTTCCCATCACATAAGTTTCCCTCCCTACCTTTGCCTTTACAATAAGTTTCCCCCCTCCTTCCCTTCCCTGAACTCTCCCCTCCGGCCAACTTTACTCTCTATCTCAATTTTCCCTCACTTTCTCTCCTCCAGTCAACTCTCCTCCCTCCTTCTCTCACCTCCAGCCAACTTTCCTAATCATTCTCTCTCTCTCTCTTCCTTCTCACGTCTCCCCAATTCTCTCCCACCCCTCTCCCTCTCCCCAGCACACTTTCCTCCAATGCCCTCTCACCCTTCCCATTCTCTCCCCATCCCCTATCCCTTCTCCCCAACTATCATTCACACTTCCCACTCCTCTTCCCTTTTCTCCCCACTCACTCTCCCCTACACAACATCCTCTATCTTCCCTCTCATCCCTCCCCATTCTCTCCCCAACTCACTCCTTTCCCACTCCTCTCCTACACAAACTCCTCTATTTTCCCTCTCTCCCCACTCCCCCTCCTCCCCAACCCCTCCACTCCACCCGTGACACAGCACCATTAGCCTGACGGGGCAAATCGCTACCCATCCGTCAAAGTCTTTACGCCAAACTTACTAATAAAACCCACACACTAATGACATACTCTCCCAAACGACTGACCTGACTCCCAAAAATGCGCAAATGAGCACCGGGTGGGCTCCAATACGGGGCTTAAAAGGGAGCTCTGGGAAGGGATATTGGTACGCTATTAAAGTGCAATTAACACCGGATCGAATCGGTGTATCTTATTCTCGCTGGTGTAGGACGATCATTTAATACCAGGTCATCTCGGCAGATAGATACAGATAGATAGACACTGCAGGTATGTGGGGTTGGCGAGGGTAAGGGAAGGCGGTATCAGTGTATAATCGCAGGTGTGGTTTGTGTTGGCTGGTGCAGGTGATGGGAGGCCAGGTGTAATTCCTTGTATTTACCTGGTCACGCTGCTCTTCCTTCGCTCTATACCAGGATCCTGCTCTAGACAGTCACGCTATGCAGGCGGTGTGGGGAAATACGGAACCAAGGCCCAGTTTTTGTTGCATGACCACCGTTAAGGTAAGTGGTGCTAGGTTAGGCTGGGTTATATTTGCTAGTATCTATTAAGCAACTCTTTCCTAATGGTTATTTAGGGCTAGTTAACGAAGCACTAGGTAAGGTTGAATTGGCTCATTTATCAAGGAACTATCTACGTCTAATGAAGCAATTACCCTGTATGCCATAATTATCTATCTATCCATCTCAATCAATCTACCTATGTAAACATCCACATATGTGTAATAGCCCTATCTTATTCTCCCGATTACAGTATTTTAAGAGTCTACAATTCCACAACCACTCCCTCCACTACAACTCCACATCAACTCCCCCTCTCCTTCCCCTCCCCACTCCACTTCAGGTCCAATTCCTTACCCCATTACAATTTCACTATATCCTCCATTCCCTTCCACTCCCCATCCCTTCCCTCCACCATCAACTTGAACAGCTAAGACTATTACAACTCCACCCCCTCCCACCATCCACATCACTCCTTCCTCCCCAGCTCCCCCTCTACCACATCATCTCTCCCCTTCCACAAAAGCTTCCCTCCTCTCCCCAGACATCCACTTGAGCTCCAATTGCCAGTACCATTACAACCCCACTACATACCCACTCCCTACCACTCCCCACCATCATGTAACACTGCTGGGGCCACTACGTCTCCACTCTTTCCACAACTCTTCCCTCTCCACATCCACTTAAGCTGCAACTGACAGTGCCAATACAACTCCACTCCTTCCCACCATTCACATCACTTCCCTTTCCACATCTCCTCCATTTCCACCCCCTCTCCCCATCCACTCCCCACCCACTCCACATCCACTTTGAGTTACAACTACTAGTGCCATTACAACTCCACCCCTTCCCACCATTCACATCACTTCCTTCCACAACTCCTCCATTCCCACCCCCTCTCCCCATCCACTCCCCACCCCTCCACGTCCACTCGAGCTGCAATTGCCAGTGCCATTACAACTCCACATTGTGCCGTCCCGCTAACTGTTCTGGCGTAATGAAAAAGTTAGCTTCAGGGTCGTTAATGAGGGGGGTCGTTACCAGCCCCCCGGGACGACCCTAGTGCACGGAATATCGGACCCAAATTAACACCGCCTTATTACATTACTCACGCAAATTACACCAGGTATTAGGGAGAGTAAGCTGTATTTGTTATCACTGTGCTCACTGTATTATGTACTAGTATGGGAAGTGTATGGAACGTTATGAGAATTGTATGAAAAGTGATGGAGAGAGTATCTGTAATTAATGCGCAGTATAATACGTAAGAGTAGAAAAAGTACGCTGTATTTGTACTCAATGAACACTAAAATATGTATATAACGTTATTTAAAGTGTATGAAACATTATGAAAAGTGTATGAAACGTTATGAAAAGTGTATCTGGAATTACTGTACACTGTAATATATATAAGTAGAGAGCCTCTTCCTTCACTTGCATTCACTATACACTCTCCATCACATAACAGGATGGAAAAACAGAGTTAATTTGTAAACACTGTGTATACTGTAACATTTAACATACTGGAGAATCTTGTTTTTATTTTTTCTTGGAGGGTATAAGTTGCAGACTTTGGTTTCTTCTTCCTTGCATTAAAAAAAAAAAAAAAAAAAAAAAAGCACTGCCAGTCACTACACACGACGCAAAAGCCCACCGAGACAATTCTTTCGTATTCAGTTCTAGTTAAAACAGACGATTTTATTCATCTACCCTCGTTCTAGAAGGGATTACAGCCACATCTCCACATCCAATTCAGACGCCAGACGATTTTACTGAGCTGAGGGAAACTGCACATAAAACAAACAAAAATAATCAAACCCATTTAATATACAAAGCCATACGATACTACCACGAAAAATAACACGACGTGGCTCTGAAAATTCTAAAGAGCAAGCAATATCAATAAATCCTATATATTATTAACACTAAACCGAAAACTAAATCACACTCCCTCTCCTTTTACAAGATCCCTCGTTTTTCTTAAGTACATCCAATCTCCTTCTTTATGTCTCTCGTCTCGTTAGTCTCCTCTCTCCACTATCTCCTTCCCGTCTTGCATGATTATTCCTTCCCCCTCCTCCGCTTTCAATATTCTCTACCTCAGTCTTCCGCTTCTTAATATACCTATATGGGTGTTTCTCAATTTATTTCCTGCTCCTTTGCCTGTGCCTCCTTGCAACTAACTCTCTCTCTCTCTCCGTCAAACTTTCCTCCATCTCCCCCTGTTTATCTTCTTATATCATCATTTTCTATATCTTCTTCTTTTCCCTGTCTATTTATCTATTTCCCCTTCCCCCCCCACTTTTAATCATTCCCTTTATCTATCTACTTAGGCCTCCACCTTACCCCCTCTCCCTCCCTCCCTCTTTCTGACCCAACTCTCCCACCTCAGTCCCACCCACAAACCCCCTACACTCCCTATCCACCTCCCATATATCCCACTCTGCAACGATTTTCCTTTCCCTCCATCCCCCTCCCAACCCATTTCCCCCTCACTGCTTCATCTCCCAACCTCTCACCCATCCCCCCCACACCCCTACCCCCTTCCTCACTCCCAGCCCCACCCACAATCCCCCTCCCCCACCTCCCACCCTCCCTACATTCCCAGACACAGGGACCTACGTATCTCGGCCGCAGATAGTGATACAAATAAATGCTATTAATCGGCCTCCTGATGTAACTTTAATGTGGCATCATCAATCAACCCAATCAGGCCTTGTGTGTGTGTGTGTGTGTGTGTGTGTGTGTGTGTGTGTGTGTGTGTGTGTGTGTGTGTGTGTGTGTGAGAGAGAGGGGGGGGGAGGTGGAAGAAGTTAAGAAGCGAAGTGTGGAGAGGGTGAGAGGAATGAGAAGAGAATGAGAGGAGAGGAGGAAGAGGAAGAAAGAGGAAAAGAAGTAGGGAAGAAATATCAATGTTAAGAGGCAAGAGGGTGGAGTGACAGAAGAGTATGTGAAAGGAGAATTGGAGAGACGTGGAAGGAACTGAGGAGGAAAGATTTGAGAGAGAGAGAGAGAGAGAGAGAGAGAGAGAGAGAGAGAGAGAGAGAGAGAGAGAGAGAGAGAGAGAGAGAGAGAATTATGGGAAGTGGGTAAGAAATTGAGGGGGAGCCGTGAGGGGAGAAGTAGAGAGGTGGGAGGAGGCAAGAAAGACTACTGAGAGAGAATAAACAAAGAGGAAGGGGATGAAGGAAGTAAAGCACAGAAAAAAGGAGGAAAAGGAGAGGAAGGGGAGAAAGATTACAAGAAACGAAAGGGAGGAATGACAGATGAATGTGGGTGAAAACAGAATGATGTGTTTACCCCTATCAATGACCTCACTTCCCCTAAAATACCTCACAATTACCTGAGCTCATCACCATCATCATTATTTTCATCACCATCATCATTATTTTCATTACCATCATCATTATTTTCATCACCGTCATCGTCATCAATATCTTTACCCCCTTTTCATTTCGCTAAGTAGTCCCATATAAACCTTTCCAGTTCCACTCTTGCCTTCCTACCCTCTTTTTCAATGCCTTCATCTATAGAATATCCTCTCTCTCTCTCTCTCTCTTTCTCTCTCCCGCATTCCCTTCTCTGATTCCTCTCCTGCATTCTTTCCTCCACTCTGTCTTTTCTCACGTTCCCTCCTCCTCCCCGTAATCCCTCCTCATTCCTCAAATCATTCTCCTACATTATCTTCTCTTCCTCATCTCTCTCTCTCTCTCTCTGATTCCCTCCTTTTCCCTCTGTCTCCCTTTCCCTCTTCCTACTCCCTCCCGTAAATTCTTTCTTCTTATCTTCCTGTATCTCACATTCTTTCCTCTGTCCCTTTCCCTCCTCACTCCCACCCTCTTCCATCTTCTCTTTTCGATAATAAGTCTTTCTCTAATCTTTCACCCTAATACCTCCCGTCTCCCTCCCTACCACTACTGCATCAATAACTCTCTCTCTCTCTCTCCCTAATGCCATCCTACCCTCGACCTTCCAACCATGCACACAGTAACCTTACGCCTTTCTAATAACATACATCCAACCTCCCTGTAACCACTCATCCTCCGTCTCTCTCAACCATCCTTCCTCCAATATCCATCCAACCTATCCTCTCTCCCTCCAATCACCCTAATTTCCTGCAACCACCCATTAATATCTATCCCACCACCGTGCATCCTCTCTCCAATCATCCTTCTTCCATCCCTCCAACCCTCTTTCCTCCATCTCTCCCTCCCAGGCCTCTCAGCCGCCACAACCCCTCTGCCAAACCTCCCCTTCTCATTAAAGCTTTCCCCTCATTCACCCAATCCTCCCCCTCTCCCTCCCCCACCCCCCTTCTCGCCTTAAAAACTTGGGGATCGAGAAGAAGAGGGGAGGAGGTACAGGAGGAGTATGAAGAGGAAGGTAGGAGGAAAGGAAAGATGATGATGATTAGCAGGACGAGGAAGGAAGGAAGGAAGGAGGGGAAGGAAGGAAGGAAGGAGGGGAAGGAAGGAAGGAAGGAAGAAAGGAAGGAAGGAAGGAAGCAAGCAAGCAAGCAAGGTAAAGAAAGAGAATGATAGACAAAGAAACAAGGAGGAAACAAAAATGGAGAACAGACATGCTGAGAGAGAGAGAGAGAGAGAGAGAGAGAGAGAGAGAGAGAGCCACCTCCTCCTCTGCTTTAATTACTGAAGTGTAATTACTAAGGACAACGCACGGGTCGAAACAGTATGCATAATTGATGAGGGAGCGACGTACACACACACACACACACACACACACAAAATTGGGGGGAGGGAGATTTATACAGTACCATCTGTGTGTGTGTGTGTGTGTGTGTGTGTGTGTGTGTGTGTGTGTGTGTGTGTGTGTGTGTGAGAGAGAGAGAGAGAGAGAGAGAGAGAGAGAGAGAGAGAGAGAGAGGACATTAATTCAATACCACTCCATTATCTTGCCCTTTATGTTCATTATTTTCCCCCCTTTTACTGCCCATTAGTGTTCAGTAAAGAATAAGAAAAATGAGGCAGGGACCCATTAAAAGGCGCGTGGTTAATGGGTAATGGGCGATTTATTCTTTATCCCATTATTCTTTATATTTATCATTGTGTCTGGCATGCTGAGAAAAAAATGGGTAAGCGTTCTCTCTCTCTCTCTCTCTCTCTCTCTCACACACACACACACACACACACACACACGGTCTCTCTCTCCTCCCCTGTCTCCGTCTAAGAAAGAGATGGCAAGTGAGGATTAATTTGGGACTGTGTGTACATATTGAAGTGGGAGTGTATGCCTGTGCTTGTGTGTGTGTGTGTGTGTGTGTGTGTGTGTGTGTGTGTGTGTGTGTGTGTGTGTGTGTGTGTGTGTGTTCGCGCTTATGTCGACAAAAGCGACTAAACATGAGATTTTGTGTACAAGTGCGTGTGAGTGTGTGTGCATGTACGTCGGCTTGTGTGTGAGCGTGTGCGTGTGGGAGTGTATGAGTCTGCAAAAGAGGAGCTGAACGTGGGAGTCTGTGCACATTGTGTGTGTGTGTGTGTGTGTGTGTGTGTGTCCCCGTGTGGGTGTGTCCCCGTGTGGGTGTGTGCGTATGTAAAAAGAGGGATAAACGCCGGAATGGATGTGTGCGTGTGTGTGTGTGTGTGTATGCTGTACGTGTGTGCGTAAAGGAGGAAGATTTTTTTTTTTTTACTATTCATTATTACTACCTATTATTATTATTATTATTATTATCATTATTATTATTATTACTATTACTATTGTTATCCTCCTCATCATCATCATCACATGGACGAGAGCAGGAATTGTGTTCACGTATGTAGCTACGTGTCTTGTCTGACGCCGCATCCAGTGAGGGGGAGACCTCAACATATAGACCTTCAGGAAAGCCTCCCTACTCAGTAACAACCCCACCCATAATGACATAACCTAAGACGCAAGTAATGCACAAATATTTAGATAAAGAAACTAGGAACTGCACAAGCGTTTTCCGTGTATGCTATCCCTCCCCTGAAACTGTGAACGCAGGAAAGTTGGATGAGCTTATGTATATGTATGCGTGTGGGGTCTGGTGGGGAGGAGAGGGGAAGGGGAAGAGAGGAGGAGGGGAAGAAAAATGTTGAGGGAAGGAGGCGGAAGGAGATGTATTAAAGGGGGAAGAGGGGCATGGAGAAAACCGATGGGGGAGAGATGGTGAGGAGAGAATGGGGAAGCAGCAGGGGAAGACAGAGAGAAGGAGAGGAAGGCAGATAAGGGAAGAAAGAGGAAAGAAGTGATGAGGGAAAGGGAACGGGAAGAGGAAGGGGAGAATGTAATGGTGAAAGCGGGAGAGGGAACAAATATAGGCGAATGAAGGCGGGAAAGGAGAAAGTGAGTGAAAAGAAAAGGGAAGGGAACTAGGAAATGGGGACAAGAGTAGGAAAGAATGGGATGAGGAAGGGGAATTATGAGTAAGGGGGAAGAGGAGACAGGGGGGTAAAAAGAGACAGAGAGGGAGGGGAATGAGGGAATAGGAGAGAGAGGGGGAAGAAAAGACACAGGGAGGGGAGTGTGGAAGAGGAGAGAGAGAGAGGGGGGGGAGTGCAGGAAGTGACAGAGGGAGAAGGGAGTGGGGGAAGAGAAGACAAGAATGGGAGGAGAATGGGAGGGGAACGGGGAGGGGGTAGGAGAGGGACATGCAGGAGGGGAGAGGGATGTGACCGTGTTGAGCAGCCGAGACAAGATCCTACCAATGGGATACTAATGTGTAGCTGTGTAGGTGTAGACAAGACTCCTTCCTCTCTCTTACACCCACATACTTGTATCCTTTATCAGCTCTCCAGGAAACTCCCACTCTCTGAACTCCTAAGCGCCCTAACGTCTAAGAATTCTAGTTTCATCTTCGTATCTGCTTCCCATTTTTATTCACGTTAGGAGCTGATCAAAAACGTCTTCAAACACGTCTTAGAATTCTAGCCTCATCTTAGTACCTGCTTCCCACTGACTGCCAAGATTTTATTCAAGTTAGGAAAGTCTTGTCGTACTGACGGGGTTAAAGATGGCTAGATGTTACCTCTGCATCTCCAAACGTCTGAATTCCGGGTGGATAAAATGTCCGGAGATGGGGAAAAAATTGGGGAAAAAATCGGCTTTGTATCTAACCTCTCCATCTTGAAAGCCCTATCCTACTGTAAATAATATGCAGGTATTCTTCACGGCAGTAATAATAATAATGATGATGATGATGATGATGATGATGATGATGATGATGATGATGATGACGATGATAAAAATAATAATAACAATAATAATAAGAAGAAATAGAAGAAAACAATAATAATAATAATAATAACAACAATAATAATAATAATAGCAACAACAATAATAAAAGTAATAAACATAATTAAATAGCCAAATAAATGTCATGGGCTGAGGTGGGGTAGAGGATGATGTGGGTGGCGGAAGGGTGTAATAAGAGGGAGGGTAACATGGCCACCCGGGGGCTTCAATTACAAGTGTATCTGGCCTCTGTTCACGCCCTATTGCCCCACCACTCCACCAGGCCGGCGAAGAGGGAGGGAGGGAGCAGGAAAGATGAAGGGAGGGAGCGGGGTAGAGAAGGAGTCAGGGAGTTTTGGGGCAGGGGAGGGAGAGAAGGAACAGTGAAGAAAAGGAAGGAGGTAGTGAAGGAGAAAAGGAGGGAGCAGGGGAGAACGAGGGTGGGGGAGGAAGCATGGGTGGGAGCAGGAAGGGGAGAGAAAGAGGGAGAAAGGATGTAACAAGAAAGTTTTATGACCTCCTTAGATGGACGGCACTGCACAACAAGACTTAAAGATAGACTGTGTTCCGCAGATCCATTAACGTTTTCAGTAGTGTGGCACGATTTCAATCAGTATGCAAACACCTCTCGTATAGGAGTTATAAATACACACACACACACACACACACACACACACACACACAAGGGAAGGGATGGGACGTAACCCTGAGATACACTTCCATCACTACAAAGCAGGTAAGATCAAGCGAAGAGGAGCCATGATACAAACAAAAAAAGCGTTTGGTTTAGGAATGAAACGCCGAGTAGGAGCATATTCTCTCTCATCAAAACATAAAAACGAAGAGTAGGGACTCGATACATTGTCCATTACCCCTTTAAGTATCCTGATATTTCACAACTTCTTGTACTTAAGGCGTTTCACGATGGTAGTCAATGGAGAGAAACTGTCCCATTAGCCTACAATACCAAGAAGTGTTTACATCTTCCTTTATTCTTAGTGCTGTCAGGTAATTACATTCATCTAATTAGAGACCCAAAGCAGGAAAGGGAGGTTAAGAATCCCCATTAATATGATGGTGGGTAATAAACAGACCACCGGCAACGTCCCTCCCTCGACCCGGCTCCCAACTGCCCATAAATCCGCGGCCCTCTGACACCCCCACACCTGGCTGGAATACCTGGTGGCTCCGGTGGGGCTCTTGCGACGAGTCCCTGGAGTTTTGATGTCACAGTTACAGGAGGCGTGGGAAGGCAAATCTGGTGCTGGTGCGTGCATGTTATAATCTGTATGCTATTCTCACTGTCTCTGTATTTATCTTCTACACTATGGTAAATCTGTGGTAAATACCCGTACCGGTCTGTCTATCTTTAACTGTCTGTGTCTATCTTTCTGTATTTGTCTGTCTGTCTGTCTTTCTCGGGTAAACAGTTCTTGAAATTACTGGACTCACAGAACAACACGTATCATTAACTCCTCTTCTCAAGCCGACTCCCTCTGGCCTCTCCCTCTCTGCCACGAAATTACATCTCTCTCACATCACTATTACAAAGATCATTACAACAAGTATTTTGATTTCACCATCCCTAGTGTCCAAGTGCAAGTCCTCCTCCTCCTTATCATCATCAGTATCATCACCATCAACTTCATCATCATCATCATCATAAACTACCACCACCACCACCATCACCCTCCTCCTCATCATCATCATCATCATTATCATCACCATCAACTTCATCATCATCACCATCATAAACCACCACCACCACCACCACCATCACCCTCCTCATCATCATCATCACCATCACCATCATCGCCGTCCTTAAACCTGCACCTGGTGTGTGAGGGTCAGGTCACCCAGGCGTCTGACATCCATCAAGCCAGGGAGTGAAGTGTGATAAACATCTTGCTCGCATCTCTCTTCCTGGAACCAACACCACCAGGTCCACCACCAGCCACCCGTTTTGCAGCTGTCCACACCGCACCACACCACAGCACCACACCACACTACAGCACATCATACCACACCACACCACCCTGAATCGCACCGCACCACGTGACACCACATCCTATCCTATCCTCTACTCCACGACATGACACCACACTGCACCACCCCTCTGCATCTCACCACACTACACTACACGCTACCCCACTCCAACACACCAAACCTCATCTCACCACACCACACCACATCTTCCCTTCTTGCCAGCCAGCCTTCCCTCGACGCGGTAAAACAGCAGCATCGGGGGAGACTCGTTAATATTCTAATGTATTCCTGACAAATGAGCCTGGAGACGCGGCCCCACGCACCACCACAGCACACCACTACACATTCCGTCATCACACCATGCCACACATCTCATCACCACACCACACCATACCACATCCCATCACCACACCACACCACACCATACCACACATCCCATCACCACACCACACCATACCACACACCCAACCACAACACCACACCACACTATACCGCACAATACACCTCTACACACTCCGCCACCACACCACCTTTATCACACACACACACACACACACACACACACACACACACACACATTCAGCCATCGTGCTCCTGCCTGCCTTCTATCTAAGGGGCCACACACTTATGGCTCGCTATTACGGGTACCTAATCCCGTCCTCACCTCCAGCACAGCACTGTCATCTGGGGGGGTAATACACAATAATATATATCTGGGTGATGTTTCCTGCCTTCACTGTCTTGATAAACAGTTCCTCCCGTTCATCACCACCTATGACCCTACCATGATCCATACTACAGTACGATTCCACACTACAATGATTCACACTACCATTTCGCACTACCATGATTCACTAGTGGTTCCTGACTACCATTTCACAGCATGACATGGTCGATCACTGATTTTCTCACTTGTCCTCCCCAGAACCACTAACCCAAGACTGAGACATAGAAAATTACTGGTGATGGAGGGAGGGGGATGGTTAGAGGAAGCGCGAGAGAGGGAATAGTTAGCTGAGGAGGGGGAACAGTTACCTGGGGAATGGTTGGGGAGGGGGATAGTCAGCTGCGAGGGGTAAGGATGAAGGAGGGGTAGGGGGATAGTCAGCTGGTAGGGGTGGGGGTGCAGGGGTGAGGGATGAAAGTCAGCTGCAGAGTATGGGTCGGGATGTCCTGTTTGTACGCTGTCACACACCAAATTATATATTAAAAAAAAAATAATAATAAAATCTAGGAGAGAGAGAGAGAGAGAGAGAGAAACAACAAGCATCTAATCTCACCCACCTCGCTGCACAAGTCAAGCTTCTTAATTCCCACACTTGCTTAAGACAACACACACTACCATTTAACCTCATTATTTTTAATTATTGCGCATCACCCACCGCACACGCACTCAAAAAAGTGTTGTGTGTGTGTGTGTGTGTGTGTGTGTGTGTGTGTGTGTGTGTGTGTGTGTGTGAGAGAGAGAGAGAGAGAGAGACCTGAACACGAGACTGCACTATCATTTGCTTTTTGATTATTGCAGAGTACTCTCTCTCTCTCTCTCACACACACACATTTTCCCCACCAAAGTAATTTATGACCATGGGTGTTGACGTTGATGAGGCAGTGCTTTTGGTCGTCTCTCCCTCTCTGGACAGCATATTACGCACTCATTTGTACACCTGTTGTTTATTATCACCTGTGCTGTTTCTACCTTACTTTGTGTGTGTGTGTGTGTGTGTGTGTGTGTGTGTGTGTGTGTGTGTGTGTGTGTGTGTGTGTGTGTTTATTTGTGGGTTTTTATCGCTTGTTGTGTTGGCAGATAACTGGTTTGGCTATCTATTTAATTCCTATTTATCTATCTTTATATTCCTATCTACCTACCTACCTATTTATCTATTTACATACCTGTCAATTTATCTACCTACTTAATTATGCCTATCTTTGTATCTGTATATTTGCTTTTGGATTTTTACGGTACCTATTTCATCTCTCCCGGGTGCCTCTCTCTCTCTCTCTCCCTCTCTCTCTGATGAAAGGCAAGGCGTCACCCTGCCCTATTAAGGTTAAGGATAAAGACAGTGAGAGATGCAGTCCCTAAGTCTCGCCTACACACTGCACCCAGGCTAAAAGTGGCTTCAATTAGGCAAAGGAGCATTGACTAAAAATCATCCATCGTGTCATCGAGAAGGGATAACTCTACACTGAATGCACGACAAGGATATATATTCTCAAGATAGTACCTCAAAGATACATATTTCTTTCGATAACACTTAACGCTTATCTCTTGAATAGAATAACGACTTCGTTTCCTATCTTACCTTGAAAGAAATAGATACTGTCATGGTTAAATAATCCATCACAATACTGTAAGGATAAAGGCCCATCACTTAATCCACATTTCCCTCCTCTCATCCACTCCCTCTCGCACTCCTCTCCACCCAACCTCATTTACAAGTCATGCAATTTATCTACCAACATCTTAGACGCCTCTCTCTCTCTCTCTCTCTCTCTCTCTCTCTCTCTCTCACACACACACACACACACACGCAATCCACCGACATCCACCTAGCTTATTCCACTCCATCTCTCTATTAATACCGAGGTTCATTGAGTTATATCCCCTTATATCATTACTTCATTCGTTCCGCTCCTCACTCTGCCAAGTGATGGGGGGTGGGGGAGAGGTGAAGGAACAGGGGAAATACAGAGGGGGAGGAAAGGTGGGGGAAAGATAGAGGGGAGGGAGGGTGGAAATGAGAAAGGGTTATGATGGGGAGGGGGAAGAGAGAGAATAAAAAATCTGTGTGGAATAAGGGTTGTAGCTGGTATTATTATTATTATTATTATTATTATTATTATTATTATTATTATTACTGCTACTACTACTACTGTTGTCGTGAGGTGGTCAGGTGAGTACGTATGCTTAAGTGCACATCCTTACAGGTGATTTGTTTTGCAGGTGCGAAGAAAAACCAAGGTGTCAAAATCCGTCTTCATACATTTGTGTTTACAAGGCAAGAACTGCGAAAGCTCAATAGTCTGCAATGAGGACAGCAAAAAGGGAGAAACGCGTAAAAGAAATGTAAATTAATGCCAGTATGTCTGATAAATTGGCTCGTTAAATCAGTTCTAGTGTGCCTGATAAATTGGTCAGATAAGAGACTAATTGGAGGTAAGGGCTTCAATTTTCTTAGAGGTAATGCTTCACCCACTTGAGGACTTCATCAGACACTCACCTCAATGATGTTTTAATTAACCCAAAGGAAAGCAGTGTAACCCCCTCCTTGTTAATTAAGCACTCAGGTAAATTAATCAAGCTATCACGAGACGATTCTGTTAAATAAAACCAGGAGCTCAAAGAATTTAGGGAAAAAGAGGAGTAAAAGGTGAAGCTAAGGAGAGAGAGAGAGAGAGAGAGAGAGAGAGAATGTGTGTGTGTGTGTGTGTGTGTGTGTGTGTGTGTGTGTGTGTGTGTGTGTGTGTGTGTGTGTGTGTGTGTGTGTGTGTGTGTGTGTGTGTGTGTGTGTGTGTGTGTGTGTGTGTGTGTGTGTGTGTGTGTGTGTGTGTGTGTGTGTGTGTGTGTGTGTGTGTGTGTAAAGGGTTCAAGACGCCGCCCATTCCCCTTCTCCTAGTCAGTCAGTTCACGCTGTTGATACGCTCCCGACACCTTAATACCTGGCCCCTGACTGAGCGCACCTGCCGTGTCTGTTTAATTACCTCTCTCACGCTCGTCACAGGTGAGGGGTGGGTGGGAAGCAGCGTGTACGACATTAACACCTGGACAGGTAAGAATGACAGCGAAGGGAAAGATCTAGGACCGCATTTTCCTGGTTGAAGAAGCACCCAAATATCTTTTCCTAAGCGATTTATCGGTATTTTGTTTATTACACCATACTGTCCGCTTCTGTGTTACATAAAACCTTCCCATATCGTCATACTCAGAATAATAACGTAGAAAAGGGAATGAACTGGCTATAACCAAAAATAAGTTGCTAAGGAAAAGGTGTTAGGGAGCTTCCTTTACCGCTGAGAATACGAGGCCACGCATTACTTCAAGATGGCTGTATTTACACAAGTGTCATGTGTGAGATTTTATGCGGAATTCTGAGCTACTTTCCAACATCTGGGTTAGTTACTGATGCTGTTCCTCAACCATTCTAGTAACGACCGGTGAATAATTCCTCACAATCTCGGGCTGTGCTTCACTAAACACCCAGTGGTACTTGGGTGTCAGTAAGAATTATACTGGTAGTCAGGATCACGTTAATCCCACATAAAAACTGGCTCACCTTCAACCTCATCCACACTCAGCTCAGCTCAGCACACCTCAGCCCGCGGCGGCCTGGACCCAAATTAATTAATGATCCTGCCCTGCCTCGCCGACGTATATGAAGATAAATAGAAACAAGTGTCGGAATTCATTTTTACCTGGCCTGCCCCGCGAGCTGCTGCCTCCCCGCCCCGCCTCCACCCCACCTGCCTCAGTGGTGGAGAACACCACCGACACAATTATACAATTATCACTGTCTGTTTGCTTTGGCTGTCTGCTTGGCCAAGCTCGGCGTGCCATATCACAATTCAAACTCAGGCAGGAAACTGGCTTTATATATATATATATATATATATATATATATGTGTGTGTGTGTGTTATATATATATATATATATATATATATATATATATATATATATATGTGTGTGTGTGTGTTATATATATATATATATATATATATATATATATATATCACACAACACCAGCATAAACACCACATCCTTCAAAACACCTTCACACTACACACCCACAGGACATTAAACACAGAAAGTGCAACAATTTTCCACAAACCACTTACAGCCTTCATTCAACTTCCATCAGAAAAACACACCAGGTAACACCACGATTAAAAACCCCATCCAAAACCAGCAAAACATACCAAAGACTTCAAAATACCATCACGCCAAAAACCCACACGACATGAGAGAGAGAGAGAGAGAGAGAGAGAGAGAGAGAGAGAGACTATCTCCACTAGCTAACAATTTTTAAACCTCTTTCCGCCTTCCTTCCCTCGTCGTGTTAAATAAAAGCAGTTTTACTTTTCCTACATCCTCGTCCCAATTCTCTCTCTCTCTCTCTCTCTCTCTCTCTCTCTCTCTCTCTCTCTCCCGGCCTCATTACTAGTGCCTACACGCCTGTCCCTCACGCCTCCTCCACCACCTCCTCACTCTCTCCTGGCTTCTCACATTTTTTTACTCCCTTCTCTCAGTCTTTCTCTCTCTTTTTCTCTTTTTTCTTACTCACCCTCTTATTATTCTCACCGTTGGTTTTTTATATTCATCTCTTTATTTCTTACTCTTTTCTCATCCTCCTCTTTTCTCAGTCTTTCTTTACTCTTCCTCTTACACTCCTCACTTGTGGTTCGACATATTCTTCTGTTCCTGTCTTACTCCTCTTTCTCAATGTCTCTCACTTCTTGTTTCTTAGTCTTTAACAATTTTCTCTCCCTCTTTTTTTGGCCCTAATGATTTTTCACATTCCTCCGTTCCTACTCCTCTCTCTCTCTCTCTCTTTCCACTGCCCTTCTCTCAATCTCCAAATAATTCTCCGCTTCTTTCCATCTTCCTTGTTTCTCCACTCTCCTCGTTCATCCAAGCATTTACAATATCTCCACTCCTCTCCTCCACCTCCCTATTACCCCATCGTCTTCACCTCTGCATTTCCACTCCGCAAAACCAACCTATTTACCCTTCACCAACGCCTCTCTCATAATTATCATGAATATCCTCCACTTCTTCGCCCCTTTTCACCTCTCTCTACCCTCCTCCACTCTCCACCTTACGTTCTCTCCCTCCTTTCTTACCTCTCCATATCTTCCTTCCATTTTCCTTCCCTCTCTTTCCTTTACCTCACCATCTTTCCTCCACATCCATTCCCTCCCTCAACTTTCCCTTTCTCCATCCACTTTCTCACCTCTCACCCTCTCTCCTTACCTCTTCTCTCTCTCTCTCCTTCCTCCCATCCACCTTTCCTTTCCTTTCCTCATCTCCCAGTCTCTATTACCCTTTTCCCTCCATCTCTCGTCTCTCCATTTCTCCTCCCTCTCCACTTCTCATCTCTCCACCCACTTTCTCACCTCTCACCAGCCTCTCCTCCTCCCAGCCTCTTCATACTACTTCTGGTCTCTCTTTAACAGGCACCCACTTCACGCCACCATTCATCTCTCTCTCCCTCTCTCTCTCTAACTAGTCACCCTATCATTTTTACATTTTCACCTAATGACACAATCTTTCCACATAATTTACAGTGACAAGTCCTTGAATATATGTAGCTTCATATTCTCTCTCTCTCTCTCTCCCTCACTCTCTCTCACACACTCTCTCTAACTGGCACCCACTTCAAGCCACCATTCACCTCCTCACTCGCTTCACACCCTCCCTCTCGACTCCTCTCATCACCACAGGCTTCATATTTTATCATCCTTTTTATTTAAGCAATGTAACATCTTTGAAAATAATCTGGGCTCCTCTCTCTCGGTGTATGCAAATCTAGGTGTCTTCAAAATCTAAAATCCGTGTTTATTTCAGAACACGTACACATACACAAATACCTCTCTCTCTCTCTCTCTCTCTATTTAGCTAGTGGCAGGGTGAGTGGAGCCACGCGGTATCATTACCCAGACACGGTACGCAATCATTACCATCAATAATCCCCCCCCTTCTCTCTCTCACACACACTCTCTCTCTCTCTCTCTCTCTCTCTCTCTCTCTCTCTCTCTCTCTCACACACACACACACACACACACAAACATAACACTGACAATGCACTCTACCATGACTGTTTTCATTCCTTTATCAACATATCACAATTTCTCTCTCTCTCTCTCAAAAACCACCCTCCCCGTCTGCGTAATCCGCCTGATAGCCAATTAAATTATGAAGCCTCTCTCTCTCTCTCTCTCTCTCTCTCTCAAATCATGTCAATTCAAAACCAGCACCGTCGCTGTGTGTGCGTGTGCGTGTGTGTGTGTGTGTGTGTGTGTGTGTGTGTGTGAGAGAGAGAGAGAGAGAGAGATGTATTTGTTTGCGGAAAGCCTGAACAAATAAATGTGGATGGGCTCAGTAGACCTGTCAACTTGTCTGTTTTTATCCCCCTCTACTTGCCTGTCTGTCACTCTGTCTACGTATCTATCTATCTGTCTGCCTTTATCTATCGTTCTAGCAATTTGTTTTTGTTTATGTGTTGGTATCTACGCCCCCCCCTCTCTCTCTCTGTCACACACACACACACACAATAATAATAATAATAATAATAATAATAATAAAACAAAAATATACATGGATTCTCTTCAAACTACTCTCTCTCTCTCTCTTTCACAAGCTTTTTTACGAAACACAATTTATCAGTGCGGTAAATAGGATCGAAAATAATACCCGTTTACATAAAGCAATTACGCCGTGCCAAGTGGGGAAAATTAATTCAATATTATTATGATGCTCGCGGTGTGTGTGTGTGTGTGTGTGTGTGTGTGTGTGTGAGAGGGGGGGTAATTCTGTATCTATAGAGTGTACATGAAAGGTGTATTTTTCTGTGATGGCGTCAAAGCGATGGACACACGTCGAAAATGTTGGGACGGAGAGGAAGGGTGAAGAGGAAGGCAAGGGTTGAGGTGTTTAAAAAAAAAAAAAAAAAAAAAAAAAAAAAAAAACACGGCTGGGGTACGCTGGTTTATATATAGTTCAACACCCATGCACCCCTTTCCCCCCCCTCCCCATCTTCCCCTCCCCTCCTCCTCATCTCCCCTTCCCTCCTCTCTCCCCCTCCTCATCATCTACACTTGTCCCTCTACACCCCCTCCTCCCCCACTTACTCATGACCCTCCCCCTACTCGCTCCAGATTTTCCCCTCCCCCCCTCCATATTCCCTACCCCAGCCCCTCTTCCGCTCCTCATCTTCCCCTACCTCTTCCCTTCCCCTCTATTCACCCTTTCTTCCCTGTCCCTCCCTCTTCTCCTTCCCTCAAACTCTCATCAATCCACCCCAAGAAACACCCAAGTCTTCTTTCTTTTTTTCCCTTCCCTCCCTTCTTCATCCCTCCATCTCAATTTCTTCTTATCTCCCTCTAACCCCTCCTCAATCCTCCCTCCATCTCTGTTTCCTTCTACCTCCTTCGTCCTTCCTTCCATCTCAGATCCTTCCTTCCCCTCTCCCTCCTCTCCCCTTGATCGGTGTTCAGGTGTTCGTCTCACCTTAACGTGGATGATCATAGGCTACCTGAATGTAGAGCCTCCTGCCTGTCAACTCTCTCTCTCTCTCTCTCTCTCTCTCTCTCTCTCTCTCTCTCTCTCGCTCGCTCTCTCTCTCTCTCTCTCTCTCTCTCACACACACACACACACACACACACACACAACTAGAAAATCAAACCATTCACTGCGCCTGTGTTTTGTATTCATTAGCAACACTACTAAAACAACCAACCAAACTTCACTTGTTTACGAAACCTTGTGTACAACCTACGTCATTCATATAACTCATTTATTTATTTCCTACCTACACAAACAAGTCTTCAGTGACCTATGGCTTTACCTGTTTATTTTGTTTCCTTGTTTACGAATACTGTTTACCGTTCACTTCTGTTGACACCTACTGTTCATTCTGTTTACACCTACTCCAACATCCTACACTCAATGATTCTGTCAAAGCTCTTAAATCTTAACAGCTGGCAAGGAATTCATATAAAAACCTCATCAAGACGTTGTTTGTTGATCGTCACCATGTTTACTAACCTTCACAGATAATTTACACCTGGGTACATCCATCCATCAGACACATATCTCTAAACACACAGCCTTTCACCATGACAGCCATTAAAACAATCTTTACTACGATGTTCATTTAACTGTTTATACTTGTAACCACTCAAGCTTAATTAATATATCTTTGGACACTTTACGGCGCCTACGATTTCTCTCACTTAAGCCAAATCATCTGGCACTGACGTAATACCAAAGATTTCCCGAACAAAGAGGGGGTTTATGGTAAGGTAAGGGGATTAACAGCTTCCTCTGACTCTCATTCAGCTTAATAAAATCGTCTAACATAAATAAACAACAGAGAAGAGACGATAATAAGATACACGCGTCCTTAGAGCAAAAATTTATATCATATCCGAAGGAATGGTTGGACTTTATGGCCATTTTTCTTGCTGCTAAAATACCCACTAGTCACCCACCTGAGGGCGTGTTTACCTGTGGAAGTGAGTGTGAGAGATGAAGTGGTGTGAAGTGAGGGAGTGTGTGTTGAAGTGATGTGTGAAGTGAGGGAGTGAGAGGCTTCTGGTGTGAGGTGCTGAGACCACGTGGTGACTGAGGTGACGTGACTGGGAGATGGAGTGGTGTGAAGTGAATGTGAGGGATGAAGTGGTGTGAGGTGAAGTGAGTGAGGGTGTGTTGACAGGAAGCGGTGATAGGGCCAGCCATAGGACCCGAGCCAATAAAACTTCCATCACCGCCACACCGACCCACCACTACCACCACCACTACCACAATCATCACTGCTACCACCACCAACCACCACTACCACAAGTACCAACATCACTACTACCACTGCCACCACCGCCAACCACCACTACCACAAGTACCATCATCACTGCTACCACCACTACCACTCGTCATCATTTTTACTACCACCACCACCACTCTCACCACTATTATCGTACCACAATCA
This sequence comes from Coenobita brevimanus, assembly GCF_032717465.1. Lineage (NCBI taxonomy): Eukaryota > Metazoa > Arthropoda > Malacostraca > Decapoda > Coenobitidae > Coenobita > Coenobita brevimanus. Next base: position 63,129,727 of record NC_137053.1, read on the forward strand.
CCACCTTCTACTACCATTATTCCCTTCATCATCATCACTATAACACCATTACCATCATCACTAATAACAATAATGACTGTTATCCCCACCACCACCACACTGTCAGCACTACCATCATCACTATACCACCATCTTTAATACCAATACCACCACCACAACTATTACCAACATCACTACTGCTATCATCATCATCGTTCACACCATCACCACTAAATCTTCACAACTATCATCTACACTTACACCCACTATCACCAATCCATCATCCTCGACACTATCACCACCACCATCACCAACACTCACCACACCTATCACATCATCTTCCGCCATCACCATCATTTTCCCTTTATCTTCTCTCTATCATCCTCCTCCTCTTCTTCCACCTCTCCTTCCCTCATTACTCTCTCTTCCAACATCCTCTTTACTCTCTTTTGCTCTCTCTCCCCTCTTCTTACCTCACCCTGAACTCTCCTCTTTTTTTCGGCTCCTCTCTCTTTGATCCGTCTCACATCACTCTCATCACCATTACACCACCAGACAAAGGCTAAGCACTATAATCATCACTACTACATCTTGCTACACCTCATCACCATCACCATTACCATCACTACTCAGACTGCGGTGCCTCTCTCTCATCTAATTCTACACCACAAGCCCACCACACCAGTTCAAATCATCCCTACGCATTTTACCACACCACCACCACCACCACCACCACCACGTCAAACCTCATCACACCTATCACCACAACAATATTAGTCCACATTATTATTGCTAACGTCATACATCACAACATCACCACACCATCACCTTTCTAAACATGCAACCATTCCATCATTAACACTACCACACCTCATCACAACACTCATCACTACCACAAAGCCCAAACCTCCCACCACAAGCCTCATCACTATCACGTAATCCCTTTCATTCCGCACTACACATCATTACAACACTACCACGCCTCACCACAACCAAACCAATCCACATTATCACCACCACATCTCACCACACATCACTACAACCCTACCACACCTCACCATCACCCTCATCACTACCAAAACCAGTCAACATTATCACCACCAAACCTCACCACAACCCTACCACATCTCACCACAACCCTCATCACTACCAAATCTCACCACATCACTTCACCACACGCAAACTCAGCTCACCACCCAGACAGCCGGTGCTCCCTCGTCTAATTCCTCGCTCTTATATCATAATTAGTTTCGCATCGCTCTGTGTTACCTACCTGCTCGCTCTCTCTCGTTCCCCCGCCCCCCATCTCTCTCGCTCTCTTTCTCTCTCTTTCAAGCCTTCGCATTTTCCATGCTCTCCACCTGATCTTCCTCTCTTCTTTTCCTTTCTCATCTCGCCTCTTCTCATCTTCAACCTTCTTTTGTTATGTTATCGTCTCTTCTTCTCAATTTATCCTCTCTCCTTGTTTCAATGTATAATTTTCGCCCGCTTGATTACCTCTTCTCATATTCTTCTCTTTTCCTCTCATCTCGTCGCGCTCTCTGTCCTCTTCTTCCGCTGTCCTCTTTCCTTTTCCCATTTCATATTCATTTTTTTTTTTCTATCCTCCTTCCTCAATACCCTATCCTCATTTTCTAGTGTTCTCTTCCCTTCTTTTATCTGTTTTCTCATTTCATCCATTCTCCACTCTCAATCCTCTACATCTCTTTTACACTTTCTGGTCTCCCCTTCTGTCACTTATTCATCCTTTCTCTTTCCCCTTCCCTCCTCTTCTTCCTTCTCTCCTCTCCTTTACCCTACTTCACTCATTTCTTCTCCTCTAACTCTTCTGTCTTTCTCTTCACTCTGCAACCTTCTCCCAGGCCGATCCCACCTAGCTCTCTCTTTTTTTTCCTCTTCCTTAAATCTCTCCTCTTTTCTCTTCTTTTCCTCTCCTTTGATCTCTCCCCTCTCCTCTGTTCTCTCTTTTCCTCTAATCTCTGACCTCCTCTCAATATAATCTCTCCCCTCTATTCTCCTCTCCTCTCCTCTAATACCTCCCTTCTTCTCTCTCCTCTCCCCCCCTTCTGCTCTCCTCTTCTCTCTTCTAATCTCTTACCTCCTCTCATTCAAATTTCTCTCCACTCTTCTCCTCTAATATCTCCTTTCTTCTCTCCTCCCCTTTACTATAATCTCTCCTCTCCCCTCTTCTCTTATCCCTCCTCTTCCCCTCTTTCCTCCCAGTCTGCTACCTCTCCTCTCCCCTCTTCTCCCTCCTCTTCCCCTCTTTCCTCCCAGTCTGCTACCTCTCCTCTCAGACCGGTCCCACCTCCCATCAACAACCCTATTAGCTGCTTAAGCTGCTCTTTAATGCACATACGGATGCAGATCCCTTCCTCCCTCCCTCCCGTCTCTCCCCTCTCCCTCCATTTCCTCCTCCTTCCCTCTTCTCTCCTTCATTAATTTCTTGCTCTCATTTCCTTCCTTTATCCTTCTTCTCTTCCTCTCTTTTATTTTTCATCGTTTCTCCTCCTTTCTCTTTCTTCCTATCTTCTTTTTTCTTACTTCCCTCCTTCCTCTCATTTTTCATTCCTTATCTCTCGTCTTTCTTATTATTTTCTTTTACCACAATGTTTTTCCATAATGATTCTTGCTTTACCTTATTTTTCACTTCTTCTCACCTGTACCTTCCTTAATTTCGTCTTTTTCCTCGATTCTTCCCTTCTTCGGGTTTGATTACTTGTTCTATAATCCTTCCTTTACCTTTACCTTTATTCAGTTCCCCTTCCTCTTCTCTCGTTCTTATTTTACTACTTATTTATTTTTTTTATTTACCCCACTCAACCACTACCACCACCACCACCACCACCACCTGAAATCACAGCTGCAACCACCACTACCACCACCGTCACAACCACCACACTCACACCAAAACCACCGCAATCCCACAACCTAAACCCTGCCTACCACTACCACCACCCACAACCACACTCACACCAAAACCACCACAATCCCACATCCTAAACCCTGCCTACCACTACCACCACCCACAACCACACTCACACAACAATACCACACCCTAAACCCTGCCTACCACTACCACAACCACACTCACTACCATCACAACCGCCATCATCAAAACCAGCCACTACAATACGTATCACCATCACACACACACACACACACACACACACACACACACACACACACACACACACACACACACACACACAACTCTATACTTAGCCCCTGTCTGGCTATCTGTACCGCAACCACATTACATTCCACACGGCCTTTCAACTGCTTCCACCACCACCACACCACCACAATCACCACCACAGTCGACTGTTTTCATCTGAGGGAAGTGGACCACTCTCACAATTTAAATACTACGTTGTGGTTACGTGAAATTCAACGAGCCTTAGATATGTAGGAATGAGTCTCCTTGGTTACTAGTCAAATCAACCCCTCATCTGACTACACCTGGCCATCCATCGAGGTGAGAGTGATCATGTCAAGTGAAAACAAACATCCTCTATCGCCTACCACTACAACCACAACTACCATTACAACCACCACAACTAACACTACAACCACAGCTACCACAACTATCATTACAACCACAGCTACCACCACAACTAACACTACTGTACAACCACAGCTACCACTACAACCACGACCGCCACAACAACTAGTACAACCACCACAACCACTACTACCAATTCAACCACCACAACCACGACTGCCACAACCACAACTACCACAATAGCTATCAAGTGGCAATTATCTATCCTCTGTGTAGCCGCGTCCCGTAATTAATCTCTGCCGGATTTTCACCTACCACAACCACCACCACAATCAATCCCTACCACAACCACAACCGTCACAACTATCACAATTATCAACCACAACCACTAAAAGAGTAGATATGAATACAGCAACCACAAAACCCAACCCTACCACAATCCCCCCACTACAAGCACAACCCCAACCACTCACCACGTACCACAACCACAACCACCCACCAAACCCCAACCACTCACCACGTACCACCACCACCATCAGACCACAACACTCACCACACATCACGTACCACAACCACCCACCAAACCACAACACCCACCACAACCACCCACCAAACCACACACCACGTACCACAAAACCACACAATAAAAACCCACCTCTACCACCAACCACACAACCACCCCCCCGAGCCCCACCACAGCTACCAAGTGTCAATTACGTGGCCTTTCTGTAGCCGCCTCTTGCACTTAATCCCACTGGGCCTTTCAGCTTGGGGGGGGTAATAACCGCTTCTCTCCCTCCCTCCCCCTCCATCCCGCTTCTCTCCCTCCCTCCCCCTCCATCCCACTTCTCTCCCTCCCTCCCTCCCTCTCCATCCCACTTCTCTCCCTCCCTCCCTCTCCATTCCACTTCTCTCCCTCCCTCCCTTCCTCCCACGCCACTCCACTTCTCTGCTTCCCTTCCCCTCCATTCCATTTCTTTGCCTCTCTCCCTCCTTCTTCTCTGCCTTCCTCCATCTCTCCCTCCCCCTTCTCTATCTCCCCCCCTCTTCCCTCCCCACCGCTTCCCTAACCCGCTAACATAAGCACTATTAATCCCCATCCCTCTCCCCACATCCCCAGTATCAACAATAATCTCTCTCCCTCTCTCACCCCACCAATCCCCTCCCCACAAATCGCCAACCCACCCCTCCTCCCTCCCCCTATCTCCCTCCCTATCCCTAAAAGCTGAAGTACAATTAAAGACAGTGACGTCGTTTAGTTTACTCTCTCTATTTCCAGACGATTTTGTTCAGCTTGAAATGGACCTGTGGAAGTGAGGAGGTTAAGGAGGCCACATCTAACCCCTCCAGTTCCCAAACTCTCTCTCTCTCTCTCTCTCACACACACACACACACACACACCATCATCTAGAGGTAAAGGAACAGCATAAAACGTCATCGTATTTAATGGAATAATCTCTCTCTCCTCTCTCTCTTACACTTCCCCACCCCTTACGAAATCACAGCAGTCAAGGGGAAGGGAAGGGAAGGGAAGGGAAGGGAAGGGAAGGGAAGGGAAGGGGGGATACTGTAAAGGGGTTGCTGGGGGAGTGGAAATTGTGGTGGGGATGAGGGGAGGGTAAATGGGAGTAAAATGGGTTAATGGTTTAGCAGGGGAGGTGGCAGTGGTGGTGAAAGGATAGTAAAAAACTTTAATGGGCTTGTTAGGGGAGTGGAAATGGTGGTGATGATGATGGATATGGGAGGAAAAATGGGGGAATATAATGGGTTAATGGTGTTGATGGGCAGGGAGGAGCATTATGGGGAGGATAAGTAGATTGGTGGTTAAGCTGAAGAAACTAAACAGACAAGGACAGAAAGCGAACTTGAAAATAATGGGAAATAGTAAAGAGTAATGGTTTTATAGTGGTGGAGAGGTGGTGTGGTAGTGGTGGAGGAAGGACCAAGATATATGAGGGAGAGGGGGGGGAGGAATGGAGGAACAAGGACACAGGCTTAATGGTGGTGAAGTGGTGGAGGAACACTTAAAGGAGAAGCTAGAGGTGCGGGAGAAGTGGTGGTGGTGGTGGTGGTGGGAGGGGGGTGTTCTCTATTTTCCCCTACCTAACACCACTTCATAACCTCCTTAGTCTGAACGGTAGACCTGGTGAAGTTAGAGTATTACAGGCCGCGAACTGGAAGCTAATGGTGATGGAGTGGGATGTGCAGAGACCAATGGAGTGGAGAGACTACTGAATGAAGGAGGGAGGGACGGAGAGAAACATTAGCAAAAGGAGGTAAAATATTGGAGAAAACACATCAGAACTGAAAGCTAATGGTGCTGGGAAGAGGCGACCATTGGACAAAGTAGGAGGGTAATGGTGGTGGTAAAGAAACATTAGTATGGAAGGAAAAGTAATGACGACAAATAAAACCAGAAGCTAATGGTGATGGAGTGGAAAGTGGAGTGTGGAGAGAGGGTGATGGGGTGGAAAGTGGAGTGGTGGAGAGAGGGTGATGGGGTGGAAAGTGGAGTGGTGGAGAGAGGGTGATGGGGTGGAAAGTGAAGTGTGGAGAAGGGGTGATGGGGTGGAAAGTGGATTGGTGGAGAGAGGGTGATGGGGTGGAAGGTGCAGTGGTGGAGATGGGCAAAGGTTTAATGGTGGTGATGAAGGGAACACTTGGGAGAAAGTAATGACGCTCGAGAAGGAAAATACCAGAGACGAAGAAAATAATGCTGGTGTTAGTGTTTGGGGGAAATGAGGGTGTTATGAGGCGATGGACGAGACTTAAAGACGATTGAAAATTAAAGATGAAATATACGCTGCTTAAAAAAAAAAAAAAAAAAAAAAAAAAAGGGGGGGGGGAGAGAGAGAGAGAGAGAGAGAGAGAGAGAGAGAGAGAGAGAGAGAGAGAGAGAGATGCATCCCTCATCATTCGTCAGTTTCCCTGCTAACCTAACCTAACCTAACTTCTAACCTGACCTCAAAGAACTTAACCCCTAATCTAACACAACCCGGCTCCCCCTCATTATCTGCTAGCCCATAATCCCGCACTCGTGTTGATTACAGAGCCTCCCCTCGCCCCCCCCCCCGTGCCTCCCCCCACCCCCCTTCCATCCACCCTCCCCTCTCCCGTAACCCCTATCCTCCCCCCCCAACCCCCATTCCATCCACCCTCCCCTCTCCCGTAACCCCTTATCCTTCCCCCTCACCCTCCGTCTTCCCTAATCTTCCTGTCTCATTACCTTCCCTCCCTCCTATACTCCCCTCTGTCTCCCCGGGTGCACTAATACCCACCGCACATCCCTATCAAATAACACCCAGCCGCAAGATGAAGGTGAGGGTGAAATGACTCTATGGTGCATGGTGGCATCTGCATCTCATCTTAAAACGGAAGGAATGACTGCGTTATGAATGGATGGCTTAATATGAAGGGTGGAATAAAATGATAAATATCTGGATGGAAGGAAGGAGGGAAGGAAGGAAGGAAGGAAGGATACACTGCTAAACTGAACATAAGACTGACTGAATAGAGAGAGGCAGTCAAACAGAATAGATGGACGATTGGATGGAAGGATGGGTGGATAGATGGAAGGAAGGATGGATGAATAATGAAAGGAAGGATGGATGGATAGATGGAAGGAACGATGGATGGATGGACAGATGGAAGGAACGATGGATGGATAGATGGAAGAGAAGTGTGGATGGGAAGTTATGGAGGAGGATGGGGTTATCTCGTGGATGGGAAACTGGTGTGTAACGATAAGGACACTCTGTACATCCTGTGTGTGTGTGAATTATATGGTACAAACACACACACACTCAGTTACAGAATACTCAAATACACAGCCAACACACACACACACACACACACACGAAAACAAGCACATTATAATCCGATACACACAATCCACAGGGACACCTAAACACACAAACAGAAAAACACACACACACACAAATACACGGCTCGTAGATACATACACAAACTTACGCAAACAGATACAAACATTAAAACAAATACACACACACAGATATGTATACAAAACAGTCGGAGCAGCGCTTGAATACACAAACACACACATAAATTGACGAGACTGACATACGCACACAAACAGGCGCAACCACACACGCACGCACACACACACACACACACACACACACACTCTCTCTCTCTCTGTAGTTTCCTTTGCCACACCCACCCTCTCTCTCTCTCTCTCTCACACACACACACACACACACACCATGACCGTATTTGTGTGAGTGGAGTTGCGTGTTTGTGTCCGGGTGCTGGCAAAAACTTGAGTACTTATAAATCCGCCTCACGCTCCGGCGCCCTGGTCGTCTGCTGGCTATTCACACTCACACTAACACTCATCCTCATACTAGCTCACCCTCAAAGTCATACTAACTCACTCATACTAATACCCAACCTCATACCAGCTGACACTCATCCTCATACCAGCTCACACTCATACTTATCCTCATACTAGCTCACACTCATACTAATAATCATCCTCACACTAACACTCCATCTCACATTCACAACTATTCTCATTATTTTATACTTTTATTTCCACTAACTCTTTCT